>NW_009707709.1:1217-4346 GCF_000703405.1 Apaloderma vittatum | reverse complement strand
TGATTCTGTGATTCTGTGATTCTGTGAACATGGAGAAATGAGTGATGCTAGAAAGTAAAGTAACACTGCCATGATTAGGCAATTGCTTGGTTTATTTATAGCAATGCTTTCCAGTTTCTGTTGCCTTTCCCAGAATATTATTTTCATTGTGAGACTTGTTGTGCACCAAGATTGAATTAGTACTTCATATAGCTTTTTTATATTTCCTTTAGCCAAGAAGATTTCCATATCAGCTTAGTTTAAGACAAAGGTGTCCCTGTAACACTTCCTTAAATGCCTTTGCCACGAATGGATTTATAGCCTTCACAATTTTATTATGTATTATAAGGCAAATGTTACATGTGAATGCAAATTACGCATCTAGACTTCATTATGGAGTTATCCAAATCCTCCACTGAATTTAGCATACTATTTTGAACACACAGATATAGAAAATTCATTTTTTTAAGTGCGGTGCAACATAAACTACCTGTCTCATTTTTATGGGTGGCATTAGATGTTACGAATCATAAACGAGGGGAAATTCAAAGCTAGAAATCTGAGGTAGTTTAGAAGACATTCAGTGTTTTCATGTCAAAGAAGTCCGGATGCCTGAAAATCTCTTTCTCACACTCAGGAAAGCTAACAAATTCCAGGCATTTGGGAGGGTCCTACAGAAGAAAGATTTTTGGCTTCTGCTTTCAGCATATTTCACATTTTTAGGCAAGCTTACAGCAGTTTTTCAACCCCTGAAAATGGCCATAGTCTCACACCATTTGCACTTTTTTCCCCTAAATTTTCCTTTTGTCACCATTTCTGCTGACGAAGTAAAATATGACTACCTGTTTCTCAGGTAGAGGCGGTATTCTGGTCTTTGAAAACCAGAACCTGCTGTTAGGGATAAACATTTAGAGTACTGGAATGCTTCACAGAAGACACAGAAAAACAACAGTTTTGTACTCCAGCCTTTAACACATGGATTGTCTAATAGGCATGGTTTTTTCTCTTTTTTCTTCTTTTTTCCTCTGTAAAAACATTAAAAATCTTTTGAGTTCATTCATAATGAACTCATTTCCTTATCCCCTTTGACTGCTGCCTTATGCTACAAAATGCAACCTTCTTCCTTCAAACAAAATAAACAATAAAGGTGCAGATCCTCAGCTGTAGTATTAAGGTCTAATTGTGGTGATAGTTGCAGGTTCCAGTAGTAATCATTATGTATGTGCACACTTGGCACTTTCTCCTATTGCTTTCCCTGTCTATCTTGCCTGGAGAACGCCTGTGGTTCCCAGGGAGTGACAATGAAAAGTGTAGAATCAGGGAATAAAAGAGTTTTGTGCCAAGGATTTTCTATTGACTCTCAGAAGTGTGTAGTGCTCTGAAACAGAATGATGCCAAAGGGTTATATGATGCTTTTTTAGCTTCAGCCACTTTGGAAGCAGGTAAAGATATGCCAATAAAGAGTCCAGTCTCCATGCAAAGTAGTTACATTAGTGTGACAGTGCAATGGAGAAAATAATTCACAAAAGCTAATATGTATTTCTATAGTTGGGGAAATAACTTTCAAAACATAAATGGACTGTAAATATGAACTGTAAGTAATGTTGGATTTTGAACAAATAACCAGAACATACGATCCTGGGTTTCTGCTGTTTATGCTTCTGTGCCAGTTTTGCTTGACAGCAAAAGGACAAAAAAAGGTAACGCTAGTTAACCCATCCATTTGCTATGATTAAAGCTGAACTGGGAGTGTAACTGTAATGATTTCCCACTTCATGCCATATTGCTGTTGCATTTTTATGCTATGCTTTGCATTAAACCCAGATTTACCACTGATGTAGTTACATTGAAAGCTATAAAGACTTCAGGCTCAACAGTTTTCATTCCTTCCACTCCTAAAGGGTGACTGACAAGAAAAGCAAGCACCAACTGTACTGCATGTTCTGAACAGGGGATTGCAAAGGGTGGCTGTCCTCCTCTAAGAAGCGGTGTCAGAAAACAAGCTGCAGGCCCAAATTATAGTACCATTATTGTTCGTGGGGATGTTAGATGGTGTCTGCACCAACTTCTTAGATTGTATTTCCACTGCTTAAGTTTGGTTAAAATTTCCCAGACCCAGTTGTCCCTTGCACTGCTTTAAAGCATTTTAGACTTGATACAAATTGAGGTTGTTATTTTTCACATTAGCATGATAGCTGGAGTCTCTCTGCTGCTGCCTTTCTGAAGTACGTTGTGTCAGTCTGTAACTGGTTTCATATCTGAGTAAGACGCAAATTCTTTAAGAGGAGGGAAAAGTTCTGTTTTCCAAGGCGCCTAGAGGCTTTTCAAGGTGAAACATACTATCTACACTTTAAATTATTACTACCAAATTTGGAGAGGAATTCAATTTCCTTTAAGCATGTCTTGTGATATCCATGTTCCAGGAAAAACACTGGGTAAGAGATGCTGAAAAATAAATAGAACTATCTAATTTGTTCCATACAAGCTTAAAACTAAATTATAGTAGACAATCCGCATTGGTATATTGTCGTGGGTTAGGACTTGGTGGGCCACTAAACGCAGACAGATGCTCTCTAACCCTCTCTTCCCCCCAAAATGGGAAGGAAAAGGGAATGAGGCAGAGAGACTTAGGGGTTAGGAAAGAAAAAGTAGAACAGCTTTAATGAAAGAGTAGTGAAATGATAAAAATAAATAAACTATATACAACTATATATAAGCCCGATATTGAACCCATATCCCCCCCACCCAGTAGCAATCAGCACTGGTGCTGCAGAGCAGGTGGCACTGGGGCAGCCTCAGGTTCAGCGGTGGCGGAGAGCTGGATACAGGGAGCTGCATTCGGGAACTCAGGATCCGGATCGAAAGCAAGAGATTGGATAGAGTCCTCCCTGGATGGTGGACATTGCATAAAAAGGAAAAGAAGCCAGAAACTCTTGTGATCACTCAATTTATACTAAATATGACATATATGGAATGGAATACTCTTGCTGGTCGCCTGTCCTATCTATTACCCTCCGGAGGCGCAACCTTGTACTTCCTTGTGATCCCTCTTACTATCCAGCACCCTCAGTGTAGCACGCAAAGGCCAGCAGTGGCCTTGGTCACTATAGGAATAAGTATCAGCAAGAGCCTTTCTGCATCCCAGTCCCA
>NW_009707709.1:0-1183 GCF_000703405.1 Apaloderma vittatum | reverse complement strand
TTATCACTACTAGTAGCACACACTGCCTGCAAAAACACACTGCTAACTTCAGAAAGTGCAGCCTTTTAACAGAGATTAAACTGAAAAGTAAAAATCACTAAACAGAACTGGGTTTTTAAGCTAAAACTAGGACATATATGAATATTCAATTTGTGTGTGTACGCTATCAATGAAAGAAAGATATTCCTGCCCACTGTTCAGCCTTGTTGTCTAACAAACTGAACAGGTAGAGCACACACAGCATCAAGTACTGAATACTTTCAGGTATAAATTATAATGAACTGCAGATGGTGGCCACCTCATATCACTACTTGCACTACAAGGTAAATTAAAATCCCGAAGATAAGCTTCTCCTTTGTATTCATTACTTCGTTAGACCACACCAGTTCTTGGAAGTATCAGGCTTCTTGTGGGTGGTTCCTTGATTTGCCTTAAATTACCTTCCACAAACATAACTCTCAGCACCTTCATCACCATCAGCTGACACTGTGGTAACGGCTAGGTCAACAGGAATGACAACTACTGTATTTTGTGATGGAGCAAACCTAAACAGAGGAAATCCCTTTCCTTAACAGCAATTCAGAACCCTTTTTGGAACATAGAGAGGAGCAGGTGCAAACTTTAACAATCCTGTTTCATGTCCACAATTGCCAAATGAAAATACATTTCAATTCTTACTTCTGATATTGTAACAGTTCTCAAAAACATAGGATATACAGTCAGAACTAAATATTAAACAGTTCCTATGATAAAATACAGGAAAATGTATAGCAGTGTATGTTCCCAGCAAGCAGCATGTAAACACAGGTTTAACTTGCTTGTTTAAACACCGTGTGGTCTTAAACCCAGCCCTACTTCCCCAGCAGGGACACACTTGTGAGATTTTGAAGTCAGCTCAGTAAAAATGTGCCTTTCCAATTTTGCAATACTATAGAAGTTTGTTTATTTGGTTTTTTTTTTTTTACATCTAAGGCATCACAACGGCAGCAGTTACACTAACCGATTAGCCACCAATTTGCCGTCTGGGTTTCTTCTGACACCTCTGAGCTGGCGGTGCCAGGGGAGCAGTGGCGGGCACAGCGCCGGCGGCAGGTCTCACGGCGGGTCACGGCGGTGGCAGCGGGTTACAGGGAGCCCCTTCCCGGGCCCCTCACAACGCGGCCTGAACCGCCGCCTCCCCTTC
>NW_009707708.1:0-659 GCF_000703405.1 Apaloderma vittatum | reverse complement strand
CTCCCGGGCCGCCCCCCAGCCACTCCTCCCAAAGCCTGGAGCACTGCTGTGGGTTGTCGTGGCCGAAGTGAAGAACCCAACATTTGGAGTTACTGAAACTCATGGGATTGGCCATGGCCCAGTGATCCAGCCCATCTAGATCCCTCTGCAGAGCCTCCCTGCCCTCAAGCAGATTGACGTTTCCACTCAGCTGGTGTCATCTGCAAACTTACTAAGGGTGCGCTCTACCCCTTCATCCAAATCATTGATGAAAATATTAAACAGGACAGAAACCAGCACTGAGCCCTGGAGGACACCACCTGTGACTGCCCACCAACTGGATTTAACTCCATGGACCACCACTCTTTTGACTTGGCCATCCAGCCAGTGTTTCACCCCAGCAAAGGGTCCGCCCATCCAAGCCAAGAGCAGTCGATTTTTCTAGGCGAATGCTGTGGGGAACAGTGTCAAATGCCTTACGGAAATCAAGGCAGAATATGCTTTGAGCCTGCTGGGGATTCAGCTGCTCTCATCAAAGACACCCCCACTGATCGCTGGTCAATGGATATTTTGGAAGTGATTTCGTTCAGGCAGGAATCTGAAGGACAATCCTAGTCCAAAGCTCAAATCTGCAGTTATTTTCTTAAAAGGGAGAATCATAGAATCATAGAACAATTCAG
>NW_009707707.1:46500-72211 GCF_000703405.1 Apaloderma vittatum | reverse complement strand
CATCAGGGCCCATGGATCTGTGGATGATCAAGTGTTCAACGGCCTCTAATTATTCTCCAGCACATATTTGCTCACCAAGTTTCACTTTCTATACTCTGAGGTTGCAGGAAATACATCCTGACTGGGGCACACCTGGCTTTTACCTGAACTGGAGGGCTAGGGAGGGTGGGCTAAAGCAAGCCTAGAGCCAGGCAAGTACGACAAGTAGCTTTTCTGCAAAGGGAGTTAAGATGTATAGATGAAGGACTTATTTTAACTGGAATATCTTTGGGAGGATGATGTAGGTAATATATTAGAAAAGAAACAGTAACTTAATTTACTTAAGATCTCAAGCTGTCACTTTTTGCAGAGGGTGAAAGATATTCCCCTTTCTGCTGACATTTGTTAACGTGAGAAATGGCTGAACTTGAGTGAGCTCCACTTGTGGGTGGGGAAGAATAGAAAAGAGGAAAACGGTGGTGAGTTGTTCTTTGGTTAACTGTGAAAATCTAAGGAAAATTAGCAGATGCTTTTTCGTCGGACTTCTCTAGAAGTGGGAAATGTCTGAATGTAAGCTATCGTGTCCAACTTCTGCTGTTTGTTGAGGACTGATTTTGTTTGCAATGCTTGATGCAGAAAATCTGCAGGAAAGTTTCCTTCAAGGCAAACTTTACCTAAATTGTAAATTTACTGAAATTTACAAATACTGCCTTTTGGAGAAGGAAGTCTGAATTCTGGCAAATAGAGCATAGCTATCATGAACTGCTTCTAATTAACATGGAATTACCAGCTGTGCTGCATCAGCTGCTATCCAAGCAGAGGAACAACGAATGTGAAGTGTTGGGGCTGCTGCCTCTAAGTTTCCTTGCTTGCCCCATTGGAGGTAAGCACCTAATCTGGCCTCAAAGCCGTGTTAATGTGGCTGCGCTACTTCTGGACTGGCCATGGCTCGTGGTCTGGCTAGCTCCAAGGGCTCTGCCCTGCCAGGGTAATTTATCTGAAAATGAGCACTGCAACAAAAATGCCCAAGTTTGAAAGGAAGTTCTCATATGGTCGTTAGGGAATGCGAAAGAAGAACGGGATCTAGAGTCATCGGGGCTCAAGGAAGCCATGACTAGATCATTATCATCATTTTGTCACCTGTGTTGCAAATCTGATGCAGACAATAGTGTATTTTTTAAAGCAAAACAATAAGCTACCGTCAAGGGAATGGATTGTGGGTTTTGGTCTTTTCGTCCCCCTCCACCCCCAGTAGGCACTATTCATGGTTATGAAAACTTAGAGTTGCGTTGTGTTTTGTTTTGCTTTTCCTCAAATGGGGATGTCTCTTCTCAAGCCTGATCAAGCCTCTTATTTGATCCCAAATAGCCCAGGTTTTTCGTTTGTAGAATTATGAATAAAGGCTTCATGTGCCATTTAAGAGACAGGTTCTTTCTCACTGAGAAGTGTTTGGCATTTACACTTCTTATTTTAACATGTTAAAGCTCTTCCATTACTAAATACTGCTTGAGGGAACCAAAGAGGGAGAAGAAATTTGGCATAAATCCCAGTGCAATTTGGAGGCGAAGGACTGAGGATGCTCACTATCCTATAGAATGACAGTAATTAAAATTAATGAAAAATCACTGCATAACACCCACCACTTGACATATTTCCTCGGGTGGTTTTTGCAAAAATCGCAGAGACCTGTGGTTTGGAGCTTTGAAGTTTCCCCTGCCCCTCCTCAGTCTCACCTCTGCTTTCAGAGATACAGATAGATGGCTGAACAAGTATTCTGAAAGAAGTTCATTACTTTAAGACCTTTCTTTTGTAAGTAACTTAAGTTCTGTCTTAAGATGACTTTGTAGCGTTGCAGTTTTGCACAGGCTCTTGGTGTTTTAAATACAAGAATTTGTAGTTATGATGTTTTGAGAGGAACTACCTTAAGGTGGCATTGCCTATGGATTAATCCTTTGGTAGTTATTTATTTATACCATCTCAAATGTTGACCAAGTTGCTCAGAGCCAGCAACCAGAAGTGAAAGTTCATCCTATGGTCAAAATGCTGGTTTTGTTGGTTTGTGCATTAGTGCGTAGATTTGGTTTCTTTCAGCTGTGTACATTTTTTTCCCCAGTACATTTACCAGGGACACCTGATTTTGATGATCTTACTCCCATCTGCAACGAACAAGTGTTTGGTGACACACCTGTGGCTTTTCTATCTCTTTTTATGCCTAAATACCATGAGATAAGGCTGTATCTGTTCTGGCTTAGGAGCCTGGCGTGGAGGGCAGTCTTCTGGAATCAGGATTATCTAAATGTAAAGGTCAAGCGATGCTGTGTTCCATGTTTCCTTTTTCTTATGAGTTGTGACCAAGAGCAGAACTCCATTAATTGGTGGAGCAAGAACTGTATAGAAACAGTTGATTCGTCTTGCACTTAAAATCTTGAGGTTATTTCCTTTTCTTCTTTAGATGTTAGGATCTTTTAACAGAACGCTAAAAGACATTCTCACTATTTGACAAACTTCGAAGGAGAAGGTCATCTTTTAAGTTTCTTTTTAACTGGTGAAACACTCGAAGAAGTGGTACTGATAACAAATTGTCTCTTCTTAATGCAATCACACAATGCCATCTACCCAGGGGTAGGGTTTCTCTTTAAAGGAAACTTCGTTACTTTTTTTTTGTCTGCCAAAACCAACGTGCTTCAGAGACAATTCTGATCCATCTATAACAATTTAATTTTTTCTTCCTGGCAGAAAATACATGTCAGTGTACGAGGCAGAAGAGTTTTCAGTGTCATTTGAAAATGCCCTTAAAAGAGTCTTTTGAATCAGCAAAGCATCTGACATGTAAAATCTTATATAAAATCTTGATGCTTTACTGTCACAGAGTTTAGTGAACAGTCAAGACACTTTATTACCCTAAGGAAAGAGACAGGAGTTGTTTCTGTCTTGGTACCTCTTATACTGAGTTATTCTTTGTTTTTTGTCATGTTGCAAATCAGCAATGAAGAAAGCTCACTCAGCAAGCAGTAAAAACAGAAACAAATGTTTACCCCTTGGGATATGTACTCTGGAGAGAATTCCCCACCCAAAATGAGCAGACACTTCAAGGTCTATGCGTACAAGTTTGACTTGGAATATAGGCAGTCAGCCAATCAAGAAATCAGACAATCCAGGGTTTTTTTTTATTTGAGGTTAAACAATTTTCTATCTAACAGGTTAATAAGTTATCCATGAAGCTCAAGAAGCGTCAGAGCTGCAGTTTGGAATATCTGATATTAAATCTCTAAAATAAACATTGAGAACTAGAGAAAAGAAATTGCTCTGCAAAAGAATTGAGTAATGTTATGATTTCCCTCTTCCTCACCCTTTGAACATGTTGCTTAATCTACCATAAGACTGTAATTTTTGTCCTGAAGAAGGATATGCGTGTAGGTGCCTTTGCGTTCCACTATATATTTTCTTTTTTTGGCAGCAATGAGTTGCTTTTCTGTCTTTCTTAATTGTCAGTGTTTATTAATAACCCGCATTTTGGGCAAGGTTCTTGTGCTACTTTCATCACAATGAATCCCGGTTCTAGTGAAGTCAATAGGAACTTTGTCATTGACTTAATAAAGAGATGCTTTTAACCTGGCAATGTATAATATATCATAAAAAACCCATTTAAGTGTACCCCATTCAGCATTTTTCCCCAAAAATACTTCAGTTACAGGTCAGTCCCTTGCTCCTTTTCTATGATGATTTTACGATCTGAATTAGAACAGGTTGAATAAGAACTTCTTCCAGCAGTTGTGCATACTCTGCAAATACGGAGTTCGTGCTATAATTTGTTGGGCCACGTTATCCTCGTTCGTGAGATTTTGGAGAACAGTTAATTTTTTATGTAGTTGTTGACTAATGAAATATTGTTTGCTCAGAAGCCCGTATCAACAAGTGTCACACCTACGACAGCAGCATGAACATACTCTTAGACTGTAAACTCCTCAGGGCAGGCACTCCTAAGTTTCATAGAAGTGAACAAACCGTAGACTAAGACATACGAATCTGCCTTTTTCAGGGCTTATGTATGACGGACAAGTGCTGCCAGGGAAAACTGTAAATTATTTTCTTTCCCAGAACTATTCAACAGTAAGTTTTGCATTTTCTTTAGTTGGTTCTGGAATTAAATTTTCAGCCTCTCTTCTTGTTCGTTAGATTTTGTTTCTTCCTGTCTTGTCTTCTAGGTTTTATGACTACTTATTTATAGGTTTGTTTCTTCCAGGCGGTTAAATTGATCTTTAATTTTATTTCATGACCACAGAAGAAAACAGCACAAGCTTGAGCAAGTCAGGAGGCAGGCAGGTATTGTACGATTGATCTTTAATTTTATTTCATGACCACAGAGGAAAACAGCACAAGCTCGAGCAAGTCAGGAGGCAGGCAGGTATTGTACACACTTTCCTGAGGCTAAACAGACCTTTGCTTTAGAGTCTGGGCTGCTGAAGCGCGCTCTTCTAAGGAAGAGGATGTCGAAGGAAGTCTAGCAAATTTGTTCTTTTATTAGATTAAGTGGAATAAAGATATGTGGTCACTCGAAATGCAGAGTCCAGATATGTGCTTAGTTACCCGTCTTGAGTGAGTCAGCCTAAGAGCGTTCATGTGGGCATGGAAAGAGCAGAAAAAAAACCCAAATCTCTTGGTTGCAGAACAAATTATGGATGTGAGTCAGGGCTCTGGCCTTTGGGTTTGAGAATCGTAGTTACTGAGACGCTTGATGTCAAGACCTAAGGCCTCGTTACTACTTAAACCACAACTTTTTCTCAAAAAC
Organism: Apaloderma vittatum; assembly: GCF_000703405.1. Classification (NCBI taxonomy): domain Eukaryota; kingdom Metazoa; phylum Chordata; class Aves; order Trogoniformes; family Trogonidae; genus Apaloderma; species Apaloderma vittatum. The sequence goes on along the minus strand of NW_009707707.1, from coordinate 67,443 downwards.
CCAGCAGATTGTAGCAGTGGTGTTTGCATTCTATGATTTCAAGCCATCGGAGAGGAAGGCGAGGCTGACAGGCACCTGAGCAATGCTTGGTGCTAATGAAGCAGGAGCTGTCTTTACTTGCCAGGCAGCTGTTTCGTAGGTGCAGAGATGCAGCATTACTTTGGGTTTACTGATCCCCTATGCAGGGAATAGGATTTGCCACTTTGTTCCTGTGCCTTGAGCAATTTTCACATCTTCAAAAGGAAATTGCTTTACTATAGTTCTAATTTCCACTTTTTAAAACACTGTTTTTCGTCTTCACTTTCTCTTTGCTTTCTACGGGATGGAGCAAAGCGTCACTTTAAAAAGACACTGTGGTTTCTCTAGACAAGCGGAGGCGCTCAGTGGTGTGAGATCCCTCTGGTCAGGTTGCTTGAGGTGCTGGCAAGTCCCACACAGAATGGCTAAGGCATGCAATTACGCATAATAGGGCTCTGGAAAAATCCTTGTACTTGACTGTAGTGTTCATGGAAGGTATGTGTTTTGCAGGTAGGAACACAACCCTTTATAGAGCATTGCAGAGGTCAGTTGTGGTCGAAAGCTGCTGCAGCAGTGCTGGACTTAATTTTCTTCAATACTGAAATATGTAAAACTATGTGTTGAGTACAGCTATTGGAACTGAAATTTTCTCGTGTTGAGCAAATCATCCTCAACAGCAATGACTTGTAGGAGCCAACCTCTTGGTTAACTATCAGCTTCCCCTGTGCACTACCAGATACAGGAAAATTTAAATAAGTTTATTTCCTGCTCTGGAACGACTTGTGGAATTAATCTCGTGTATGACTTGGGCAAGGATCACAGGAGCTCCTGTTGCTTATATGTTCTGCTGCAGGTTCTGTGGATTCTTTTGGGGAGGGATTCATCAACCCCATGGGGCTGTCTTGAATTGTGGTGGATGAACCAAGTTTCTCAACAAATCTCGTAACACCGGAGAAAAAGAACATCAACTCTTTTTACGAAAGCAAAAACGGGGAGATGTGGCAGGGATGTTTAAATAACACTTGCTTTACCAGAGTTGGAGAGAGAAACAGGGATGAACCAAACGGCGCATTGGCCAGACCCATCGAGCATTTCACGCTTTCTTTTAGGGGCTCTGACTGCCAAGCTCAAGTCTGAATTTCTGGGGTGGTGCCTGCCAGTGAGTGAAACTCGGTGACTAACAAGCACTGCAATATTATTTATGTGTTATAAGACCCGTCAAGCGTATGGTGAAGCAGGACTTGTCCATCTGCCTAAACCCCAGGTGTCAACATGTGCCGAACAGGGATGTCACATTGAATTGTGTAAGGCAGGTCGAGGGTGTTCCTGCAAACGCGACAGAATAACGTGAATTTGACCAACGTGAATTTAATTTTAAGCTGCGTATCTCAGAGATCCTCTAATGTAAGCCTCCAGCTTTGGTAGTTAAAAAAAAAATTAAAATCGGAACTTTTCTAGCAAACCAAGTTGATGTTGCTTTGGCCAGTTCAGGCATCCTTGTTTATTTCAATTTTGAAAGCAGTTTTTAAAAATTATCTTAATGGATTTGAAATTTCTGCCACGGGTATCTAATAAGCATTCCCTTTCCCTTCTCATAACAGCAGGCAAATCATAAAGGGCAAATTCTGCATACAAACCATCTGATTTCAATAAAATAATTGGATGGGTAAACTTGGGATTTACTGTCAGTCTTATTCAGTGTTTTTTTCAGGTTGTGCACGATAATGAAACATGGGATAAATTGCATGAAATACTGCAGAAATTTTTTTTTTAATTAACATTGCCCGAGTTGGAGAAACGGAGCTTACATCGTATTGACTTTTTCTTTGTTTCTCTCTTTCTTATCAAGTTTCAAGCATTTTTGAGGGTTTGGCAGGAGTCCCTAATCCCTGAAGCTCTAAATGATTTATCACCTCCTTGTACATGCATTGAAGTAACCCTGTGCCAACTGCATTGCGTGCTCTCCTGTGGCATTAGCACTCGTCAACTCAGAACTTTATGTGCACAGGCACACCAGTACCTCCCCAGTCAGGACACTTTACCTTGGGGAAGTTAATTGCCCTAAGAAATGTCTTTTTTTAGATAGACATGTTCAGGAAATGTGTCTGTAAACACCGTTTTCTCATTATTTTGCTCCCTCCAGAGGAGATAGCTGTAGAGTGTTTTCTCCCAGCTGCACCAGACCTCCAGATCCTTCACTTAAAAGATTGAGAGCTGCTACTGGTTCTGTATCCTCACTTCATTTTAAAGCTATGGCAAAAATAGGAAGTTGCTGGGGTTTTTTTTCCTTCTATTTAGCCACAAATTATGCTTTTTTTTTCTGGGTTTAAGTTATTATTTTTAATTAATCATCCTCCCATCCTTTCCTCTTTTCCAGACCGTCTTTTATCTGGCAGCTCTCCAGGGGAGGTTCTGCCCCAAGTCGAAATCCTGCCTCAGTATTTCCTGGTCATGCCTCGGCTTATTACACGTCTGTGGAGTCATTCTGCAAACAAATTAATTTCTCCTTATCTAGAAATTGTAGAACTCCTTCATTCTGTCCTTCTCCACAGATGTTGAAACAAACCTGTCTGAGGGGCTTTTGGGATAAAGCATACAGGAGTGCCAGGTGCCTCTACAGATAGAAGAGGTTTGAAAAGATGAGACAGGGAAAGCAAACCGCTCTGGTGAAAACTTAATTTTCTTGTACAAGTGCGTTAAACTAAAAGCATGCTGTCAGTCATATAGCCCCTTTCCCTACACCACATTTTGGAGAATACTTCAGAACCTGCTATGTAAAGGGCATCTGTCTTCCCCCTTCCTTCATCTGGGTATGTTGAAAAGCTGTATCTTGTTTTCTTCTGCAGGCTTTAACAGCGTATCTCGGCGTGCTATTACCTACCAGCTTTGCAGAAATTGCCTCTCACCCTACACGTCTTCCACTGCAGATATTAAGAGAACTGTGTTTTCGTTTGGCTTGAACTCCACTTCTTCCCAGGAGATGTGGAAGGTTGTGAATCAAAGTGGCATCCCAGGGTTCTGAGCATCCCAGGGTTCTGAGCATCCCAGCTCTCCTTTGCCAGCAGATGACAATCTGTCACCAGCTAAAAATCTTCCTCAGGCACCCAGGAATACAGCAGCACGTTTAGTCGGTTGCCAAGCAAACCTCTTGCTGGGATTCTGTGAGATTTTGGAACCTTCTGAGCAAATTTCTTACTGCAGAACACTCTGGAGGTTTGCTGGGCTTTTGGAAATTTCCTGGATTTTTTTGTGGGTTTTTTGGAGTTTTTTTTTTCCAGCCTCACCTTGCACGTAGTTATCTTTTCAGAGTTTGGAAATATCAGTCTATGCTGCATCATACCATTTTTCTGGTTGCTAAGTTCTGACCATATACCCAGCTCTGCAGAAGGCAACTACTGTTGAATTGGTCTGAAAAACAGATAGACATAACCAACAGAGGACTTACTGGCACAGAGGAATTTGATTTAAAAATTAAAAGCTCCTCCTGACATTGGTCGTTAACTCCAGTATTTTATCAATTGGCTTAATTTTTTAGTCTACTGGAAGAGATCAATGGGGCCTGGCTGTAATACATCATCTTGCTTCTGTTAAAAATACTGCAAAATCAGAAAATGTCTTTAACGTTATGTGAGGTACCGTTAGTCAAAATTGCAGCCCTTCATAAAATCACACCCTGCAGGACTGAGCGCTGGTGGCAAAGGCAATAACATTGTGCTGTTTATGGCAACGCATGTCCAGACAGAAATCTTGCAAGAAATCCTGGAGCTGATGGCATTGGAATCTCTGTTGGACTCCTCCTAGTTTATGCTTCTAGGTCTCTGACGCTAATTTATATTGTTTTGCTCTGGTTTGCACTGAAGTTGTAGTTTAAATGAGATAGTTTTCATGATATTGTGCCCTCATGGGACCATGATCAAGATGCTCTTTCTGAAAGGGGATGAGAGGCACCATTTGGAGGCACTTTTCAGTGCAGACTCAATTCTGTAGTTTTTAGCCATGACAGGAATAGCATTGGGATAAAGTCTGTTCAGGTCCAAAATATCAGAGTATCTGAACAGCTCTGCAAGGTCTGTGGGGGGTGACACTGTCTGTGTTGCATCTTCTAGGAGATCTCAAGGCTAATGCTGGAGCACGGTAAACAAAACTGTTAGTTCTCTTCCTTGTTCTCATAATCACACTCTCTACGTAGGTCTTTCATGTCTCCGTCTTCTTCTCTAACTTGTCTTCCTATGGCAGAGAAATGGAGCCCATCAACTGAATGTTCACAGATACCACATGTGAAAGATCCTCTGAGTTAGCTCTTCGGGGCAGAGGCTGGGTCTTGGCTTGTCTTGTACAATGCAGGGTGAGTTTTGTACTTCATAAATTCTTAATAAGCAAAAGTGCAGTTTGTGGCAAGGATGTGCTGCTAATGCTGCACTTTGTCTATTTTTAGGAAGACATTTGCTCGTTTACAGCTGTTGTGATCGGGGAAGAATATTTTCAGTCAATGCGCAAATTAAAAAAAAACATGTTAATGTGTTAGTCTTGATTCTGATGTCACCTGGGCAGGTGGTGTTCGGAAATAGCTCTATTGAAGTTAGGGAGTAAATCTGATCAAAGATGACATCAAAAGCAGTATAATCTATAAAGCAATTCTGCCTGCGTGTAGAACATACTGGTTTGCAATAAAGAAGAAAGCTTTATTGAATTGCATTAAATTGTTGTCAGTATGTCAGTAGCACAACCACGTCCCGTTTCTGGATTTTCTAAAACGATGAAGGGATTGAAATGGGTTGTAGTTCTAAGAGGAAGAGTTGACTTGATCTTTAAGGTCTTTTCCATGATTTGATCGTTAAGCTCTTTTCCAGACCAGCAATTCCGTGATTCTGTGACTTTGAAATTTCTGGCGACAGTTTTGCTGCAGCACAGTCCCAATATTCGTCTGAGATTCTTGCCTCGTGAAGAATCAGAACTTGATTATGAGTTTTGTTGTTGGCAATAGCCTTCATGGCTGACTAGCGCTGTAGCTGGCACATCGAGGGTGGGTTTACACATTTTCAGTGCAAGGGGATTAAAACACTGATGTAATGGTTTGGCATTTTTGGGGTCCGCAAAATGATTATCCCCGAAGCAATGCATGACGAATGTGATTATGGCAATATTTTACCTGGTGGATTTTTTTGCTCTGTGCCCACACCTACTTTTTGCACAGTTGCCGACTTCATATATTAGTCTCCCTCACCCTTTCGACCATTTGCACAAGAGTTGAGTGAATCTCTGAGGCGAAGCGGAGCTGCAGATCCAGAGCACGGCGAGATCAGAATGTCATGAAGCTTCAGGTGACGTTTTCAGCTGTGAACAGAATGCAGCTGAATAAGTCTTTCTGATCAATATATTTGTCAATAATCAGAAAGCCAGCGATGCACAAGGGTGCTGTGGTGGGGAGAGGTAACCCAGCACATTGCCACCTAGTGGGGCTGCTGAAGGTGCTCAGTGCCTGGTAACACCTCTGACTCCAAAAGACTGATCTAAAACCTATTTGCAGGCATTTTGTTTCCTTTTTTTTTTTTTTAACGTTCTCTGTCTTTTCAGTGCAATGCCAATTGTCTTGTTCTAATACAAAATTTGTAAGATAATGGAGACGTCCTCGTTGCACGTTTGATGATTTTTATTTTAATTTATAGCACATTAATTACCTTGGTCCTGGAAAGTTTGCCAGTTTCTATGAAATGATGTGTAGATTTGTGGCTTTTTTTTGTTTCGGCGGGGAGTGGGAATCAGTGACATGCAACTGTATCTGAATTAGTATCCTTATCAACGTTGAGTAGGAAAGTTCGAGTACTCTGGCTTTGTCTCTTATGCCTTCACAGAGCTAGAAAACTAATTTCATAGGCTGGAAGATGCAGTGGATGAACAGAGCTGTGTCTGGATGGTGAGGCTGGAGATTTTTTTCTTTGAGTTTAGGGGGTTTTGCTTTTTTTGGTTTGTTTTGTGATTTGGTTTTACTGGGGGTTTTTTTAAAGATTAATGCAGCAGAGGGGAACTTGTTCAACATTTCTATGTTTACACAGAATAACTGAAGTATCTTGAGACAAAATTCAAAGTATATTGCTATTAGTGCATGTTTCTTCTGGTTACTTGTTCGCATTTAAGAAAGCCAGTTCTGTAACAAAGGGTGGGGTAGCTTTTGGGAAAAGCTCCTGCTTCAAGCACAGAAAGCAGGGGATTTACCAATGGATATATTAATTTAAAATTTTTCATCCAGAACACTTGGTATTTCAGGTCGAAATTGGGTTTTCTCTGATCCTGTCTCTAATAACAGGAACAGAGGGACAGGTAGTTACTGTTGTTTTTTCCACTCTTTTAGAAAGAGAGCTATGACAGACAGAACAAATAGGCAGCTCTGGGCTTTCATACTATGACAGCAGTGGATAGACTTTTGGGAATCAGTTTTATTTCATCTATGTTGTACGTTTCCTGTGTTCCACTTTTGGGAATCAGTTTTATTTCATCTATGTTTTACGTTTTCTGTGTTCCCATGTATGTGATGACATCAAGATGACCATATGTTTTTAAGGGCAGCCTTTGGACCAGCTTATCTGGCAAGGAGTACTTTAAATAATAAGATGATAAGAACATTTTAAATAATCAAAAGACAGTGTACCGTCATAAAATAAACCTGACTCAAAAATGTACTTTGAAACTTGCTCCTATGCTCGAAAAAGCGTTATCTGGCAAGGAGTACTTTAAATAATAAGACGATAAGAACACTTTAAATAATCAAAAGACAGTGTACTGTCATAAAATAAACCCTACTCAAAAGTGTACTTAAAAATAAAATTTGCTCCTATGCTCGAAAAAGCATGCTTGTTGGAGATGCAGTCTTTAGAGAAAAAGCTAAATTCAGTGAGTACTGGACAGGGTTGAAGTTAGCACTTCTAAGTAAATACTATAAAGGATCAAAATGTAAAATTAAGGGATAAAAACAAAAGTGTCTAATTGTGTCATCTACAGCCATGACACTTTTAAGATCTGCTGCTTCTCCCTTTGACGCTTACGACAAAACATTCATTAACATTTCAAAGCTAGTTTTGAATTCTTGAAGAACTTTTTACTCCTCTGAGGCTAGCTGCCTGCACACACCAAAGTCCCAGCGACCGACGGCAGTACTAGATTTCATAAATTCTTTTCAGGCAGGAAGATGCAGAAAAGAAACGTCCCTTAAGAAATTTAGCTCAGAAGCCTCAGTGACATGTTCAACAGCTGTAAGCCTCAGCCACAAACCCATTTGGTAATCAGCCTCTTTCTCTGCTTGGCAGATACAGCTATTGAGACATCATTTTCGGCTCACAGATTTGACACAACCGTCGCAACTTCCTTCCAGTCCAGCCCGTGTTTGCAGCAGCCCGGCTGTGCTGTGAGGAGGAGGCTCCTTGCCAGGTCCTTTGTTCCAAATGAAGGATCTAAATTATTTAACATTTCAAAAACATGCCTAAAAATCAATGGAGGAGGGGATTAGAAAATCAAATCTGTTCAAGTTCAGTGCAGAGCCATAAGGGTTGGAAAAAGCGTTGGAGTATTCTCTGAGTCAAACCTAATGAGGAAGGCTCAGAACAAACCTCGGTGAAAGCACAAGGCATGAGCTGGAGCCTGTGCTGGTGTGAACCTGTTGTATTCCAAGTTGGCTGAAGAATGCAGAATAACGCCGGGGAAAACTCAATCAGAAAGATATGGCTTTCCATAGTGACAGCCATGTTCCATTTATTAAGCTATAAACCCCAAATCTAACCAACTTGCACTTCCATGCAGGAGGTCAAACCGAAAACCTCTCTCTAGAACTTAGAAATGTCTGGTAGCTCCAGATTTGAACTTTCACTTTACTCTCTTTCTAGTCCTCCAACATAAATAGCTAGTACCAGAAGAGCAGGAGGGATGATATTGAGAAAAGCAGAAAGCAAGCTTGCCAAACAGATATTGGGACACATTACCAAATAGAAGGGGAACTCGACAAACACACAAATGAGCCTGTTAATTTCTAGAAGAGCAACGTCAGAAACAAGTCTTCTGTTTAATGGAGACCGTTGTAAATGTACCGCATGAAGCTGGGTAAACCTGTCAGTTGTGATAGAGAGGAACAAGTGAGGAGCTTCTCTGAACAAGTTGGAACTATCAACATGCTCAAAGGAAAACCCAAATCTGTTTTCCAAATCTGAGCTTGGGTTTCAAACACTATTCCAGAGACTGCTGAGAGGTGGGACTCAGAAGAGCAGAAGAGGTTTTCTTTGCTTGCACATCTCAGTTTGAATACGAGTTGATCAAAATCTGTGTTTATTATATTGCAATTAAAGATAGTCAGAAATATGACTTCCCTGTCCCCTAAAAGAATCTCTGAACATGAGTGTGAAGTAACTTGCAGATTTGAAATGAAGATGGGTGCTCAGGTGGGATTTCCATTGGGATAGTTTTCAGGAGCAGTTCTGCAGAGCTTTTACACTTTTATACTTGGAGCTTCAACCTTTGCCTCCCACCTTCCAGTGAAATGTATAATAGTAGGGATGTCCTTGGTGGGGAAATGATCCTGCCAGGAACACCTCTGGGTTTTTACAGGTTAAGCAAAGTGGTGGGGGAGATGTGCTGGGTACGTCCTCACTGTTTTATCTTGGGTATACTTCCAGAATGCTCCTTCTAGTTTAGATCAAAGGAAAATGCAAAAGCTCTCTAGAAATCCTTTTTCAGTTTTTTTGCTGTGGTGTGTTGTGTTGTTTTGTTTTTATTTTCTTCCTCCTGTGCAGTTACTGTGTGGTCAACCTTGACAGGCTTTTAGTGCTCTGCTAAGTTCTCTGGGAGCTGCAGAGACCATCCTTCTAATGGATACATGATGTAATTAGATTTCAGCATCCTCTAAATCGCTCCCTTCTACTACCACAGTGTACATGCAGTTGGAAGTTTTGCTTTCTGCATGTGTATTTAACGAGGATGTGGCCCTAAGCTAAAACAGAAGGCCAAGAGAGCCAGCTGTATGAGAGCTTTTGGCACCCAGAGCTGATGGTGATGAGCTACGAATGTTTTACATTTTATCTCATTAAATAATTTATCCAAGGTAGTAATTAAAACTTCTCCTTTTCATTACTCTCCTATAATGACCAGAAATGTGAAGAAAAATCTAGGTGGAGGGGGGGGAAAAAAAAAAAAAAAGACCAAACCCCTTCAAGCCGTTACAAGTTGGCCTTTTAACCCATATTTTCAACACCTAGCTTTTGTAAGGCTTTGGTGCAACAAAGGCTGATGACGGATCCTCATGCTGTCAAGCTGTGCGGTGCTGATCCCCGTCAGCGAGCTGCCGCTTACGGAAAAGCAACAAAGCTCCGCAGACTTGTCTGGTTTTGAAAACAGAAATGTGCTCTTTTGACTCTCGGTTTACAAACAACGGCTCGGCATTAGTCATGGAGTTGAAGGGGGGTGGAACGTGGAACACTTGACACTACGAATTGCAAGTAAAAACTGGAAACTGTATTTCTATTGGAAGCGTTACAGCATTTTCCTCATCTGACCTCATGGAGGTTTTTGTGTGGAGATTGGCTGCGAAGCAGGAGTCGGGGGCGTAAACCAGCTTGGGTTTGGATGCTTTCTAGTAGTATTCTGCATGTGCTTGAATCGACGTGTTTGGATTCCCAAAGCTAAGGGAATCCATATTATGGGCCTGACCTCAGTCTGCTTTCTTCTAAGTCCGTTCGTGGCTTGCCCTTCTTTAGAAATGATTTTTCAGACCATTCACACTGGCAGTTGACCCAGACGTGAAAATGCAGCTGTGTCGTTGTGAACAAACAAGGCATTTTCTTTAAGGATGTATTATCTTCAGTAAGAAGCAGCATTACTGTAGGGAAGAAAAAAAACCAAACAGCTGGCTACAAGCTCGTTCAGAAGCCCCTCTGGCTGTTGCTTACTGAATGTAAATGCTCACCTGTAACAGAGTTGGTTCCACATATTATAAAATTCCCTGTTAAATCCCCTGTTGACTTAATGCTGTAATCTGCATGCCTAAATAAATCTCGTTAGGGTTACTGGTGAGTTTTCTTGGACAAAGATCACAGAAGACCCAGGTCTCAAATGGTAGCTTTAAGGAAATTGTTACAAGGCTAGATAATGGTGCTCTCCTTTACTCTCTTCTTTATTCTGCAGTTAGAATGCTCAGAATAGCTTGGTTTGATTTTGACCTGTTTGGGTTGTTTTGTTGTGTTTTTTAATATATATGTTTTTCACATCTATATTTTTTACATCTATATTTCGATATGGTTTAGGGGTGAACTTGTAGTGTAGGGTTAATGGTTGGACTCAGTGATCCCAATGGTCTTTTCCAATCTGAATTGTTCTATGATTCTATGATTCAAGTGAGACCAGAAAAACAGAATAGGTGTGGGGTTTGGTTAAAATGAAAAAGAGAGTAGAATTGTTTAAGCTAAAGGAAGAACAGATGTTTAACAGCTTTAAAAAAACCCCACAAATAAAACAAGACAAAACAAAAAAACACGACAATTTCCAGCAATTATAGAACGGATGACTAGACCATGACTCCAGGCAGGGAGAGCGACAGTGGATAAAGGAACCCAGCCAGTTTTTAGCTTGATCAGTCCCTGAGCAGGTTATGAAAAGCTTTTCTGTGAGAGCAACAACCTGAACTCCATGGTACTTGGGAGTCCTTCGTCCTGTGGTCTTGAAGAGAGAAGTTGCAAACACTCGCATGTCAAAATCAGAACGACACTGTCACCTGCAAAGCACTTGGTTACCTGCTGTTGTGAGCTAACCCCAGCTGGCAGCCACACACCTCCAGTTAGTTGCTCGCAGTTATGCTGCATGTTCTCGTTTTCAGAGCGGTTTCCTCTATTTTGGTCATATGGAATTTCACAGTAGAAGGCTGAGCTGTTTGGGTACGCCGCAGTTCAAAGAAATACAGGACTTTAAAGTGCTGAGTGAATGTGTGTCACTTCCCCGTGCGAGTCCTCTGCCGCCTTTCAAATTTTGTGAAAACTTAGTAGAAAAAGGCTCTTAACAATTTGAATTTGCAGGGATTAAAAAAAAAAAACAAACAACCTAACAAAACAAAACCAAAACAGCCCTGAAAATTGTCTCTTGTGATTAAAGAGGCTGTAAATCAAGCATGTAGGTAACTTTCTAAATCTTAGCTTTCCGCACAAGTTCTTTGATCTCTAAATGCAGATGTTCAGCCCAGTGCCACAGCAGTGGCCAAGCATCAGCTGACACCTGAACCTCTGTGTCACCTTTTTTGACATCGGTTTGGTGCCCTGTGCCTTCCGCACCGAGCATCCGCAGCGGTCCTTCACGACCCGGCTTGAGAAAACTGTGTGCTCACGGGGTTAGGCTTCTGCCAGAGCTCTGTGCCTTTCTATTCTCCTGGAGCTAGTTTTGCCTCTTGAGGTGTTCTCTGATCTTAAGAAAACTGCTCGGGCTAGCGAGCCGTTGTTAAATTCTTGTGCCCTTCATAGCTGGAAAAAAAGGCATTTTAAATTGAAAAGCTCCCGCCTGTGACCATGGTTGCTTGTAACAAAATAACAGAAACAGGGTAATGTGGAACACACAGATTGTTTTGGGCTGCACCGAGGTAAAATAAATGACACGCACTCTGCAAGCAGGTAATAACACCTCCCAAACAGAAGAGTTCCTCGGTTAATCATATTTGACTTCTCTAACCGGCTTGCTTCCTTCTCCCCACCGAGCAAGCAGGTTGCTGAAATGGTGACAAACACTTGCTTTACGAAATAAAAAGCGCAGTCAACCTTTTTCCCCATGCCGCTGTGCCAAGAATGCTTCAAACGAATCGTATGGCCATGTTGGTAGGCTTCCTCCATCTAAACTTTTTAATGGAATTCCATTGAAATTTGTCTCTGATACGTGTCTTGTTCCTGCTCTTTCCTTTGCACAGTATAATGGATTCTTTAAGCTTTGAAAGTGAGTTGTTGTGGCCTAAAGTAACAAATCAGTTTTGGAATGCATGCTGTCTGTTGTAAATGATTTGGGGGTAATAAATTTTCTGGTACAAAGCAATAGGCAGAGTTTTCATAATGTTGAACAGTTTAGACTTGTCTTGAAGGGAACAATGTCGCTAAAGCAATGCACTGGTTCCAACTATTTGTTATTACAAAAGACAATTTTTTTTTCCTTAAGGTAGAATCCTCATCAGATTTCATGCTTTGCTGTAACTTGTTTTATTTCGTGTGTTAGACAAATAAAAATATTTGAGCATAGTTGTGTATCTATTACAACTTTTCATGTAAACTTTTTTTTTTAGCCTACTTGGGAAAGCTTGTATGTGTTACTAAAGGCCCACTAAAGTGGATTTGATTACTCTTAGAATATTTTTATACTACATTTGAACCTTGAAAACTAAAAATTAAGGCAACAGTGCAGAAGCTGTATGTGTTACCTTGAATGTGACGTGATGGAGTTTTTTCGGCACTCCTTAAGTTATCTTCTTGAAACATACACAGATGGCGATTTCTCTCTCTTCTGCAGAAAAATATGGTAAAAACTAACTGCTGAGTGCTCCAGGCAGCTCTCAAGTTAGAACTGGATTTTGGTAAGACTAGATGTGCGGTGACTATTAATAGACAAGAGTCTTCCACTTTTCCTTGCCAGGATCTGTCTCATCGGGTCTGGGTGTTATGCAAGCTGTATGAAGCCTGGAGTTTTTACCCAAGTACCCAGTTCTAGTGACTGTAGCGCAAGAAAAATCAACCCTCTTAATACCCAGCAGCCAAGAGAGTAACTTTCCTTTACTGACAATTTCCTTTCCCTGTAGCCCTTTTCTTGCTGCAGTGCTGAAGGGTATCAGCTTAGAGGGAGACAGTCAAGGTGCCTCCTTTTTACAAAGCAGACGAAAAAGTTTAAAGTTCTTTCACATTAGGTGGTTGCATTGTGAGTCGCGGTGTTATTCTTGCTTGTCTACAGTCTTGGCCTTCTGTTTTCCCTCCTGCATCAGAAGTCTTGGTGGGGTTGACTCCACAATGTGAAAAGTAGTAACTGTAAAGCAAATCCACCGGGAGAAAGCAGGCATTGGACACAAAACCCACAAGTAATAGCAGGGAGCTGTTTAGTGATGCTTTATCAGATGTTTACAAAGCCACTAAGTTGTTGTTAAGAGAAAAGACTGAGGTGAACTGGTTTTTCCCTTTAAAGTGAAGAGAAATCCTAAGCTGAAAGGAAAAAGAAAGGAGCTACAGAGAGGCTGATGTTAGTGAATACTCTTTGGGTGGTTGCTGGGGCAGTAAAGAAAACAAGGAGCAGTACAGAGCCAGTGGAAAGAGAGTCAACTCCCTTTTTCCCCAAGAACAATAGGGATAAAATGAATTCTGATCATACTTGAGCCTGATACAACGGTACTGTTATCGAATCATTGACAATTCAGATAGGTCATAATTCCCAGCAGGAAGAACAGAAGGTGCTGAATAGCAAGTACAATGTAGTGTCTTTAGATGTTAGACATCCAAAAGCTGTCAAAGAGTTAAGCAAGGAGCTGTTATTACTGGGGAAGGGGATGTAGTTTCCCGATCCTCGCACCCTCCCCAGCTCTGGGAAGTTCTGGAGTTGCACCAGGGCTTTATATTAAAAATAGAAAAAACTGAATGATGAAAGAAACTGTACACCTGCTAGATGGAGCATGGCACGCATGAAATACGTGATTTCTGTATGTGAATAGATGAACGTGTCTCAGTCAGTGTGTCTTCAAGGAAAATAACACCAAAGTGTTACAACGCCTGTAGTTTAACAAGCTGTGTTCATCAGGTATCGAGTAGGAAATACCTTGTTTGATTGGGGTAGAATGTTCCTGGGTTAAATTGGAACAGTGAAAGGCATTTGTCGGTTTAAGCTGGATAAAAATCTTCTCAAATGAGACCTTTGTCTATAAATTAGGAAGGAATCATAGAGTGAATGGGTTTCTAAAGCAGTCTTACTAGACTTCATCTGTTTTTTATCATTAATCTAGAAAGAAAAGGCATGACACTGAGAAATGTTTGATGCCGAGGAATGAGCCAGTTGCTGAGAGTCCTCTGAACCAATTTGAGACTGAGCCTCTAACTGTGAAAGTCACTAACAGTTTGCTGGCAATTGCACTAGATTCCCCATAATCCAGAATTTTAAAGAAAAAAACTGTTGCATTGACATTGTGTCTTCTACTGAACACGAAACTGAAATTTGTGCGGGGAACTTGCTGCTTATGTGGAATAGCGAGACCTCTGGCAGCAGTCATGCAGCTCCTGTCTTCTGTTTGCATTCAGTTAGTGCTGCCCTTCTCTCTTCTTCCTCCTCTTCCCCACCGTAGGTCCCAAAAAGACACTTCCTCAGCGACACTTGCTTCTTATTTCTGAGAGAAGTGGATATGTCTTGGTGTGGCAGGAGAAGGGACTCTGCCTAGCGTGAACATCACAGGTGTCTATATTTGCAGGGAATCCGGTTTGCTATTGGAGCTGTCACTCTCCGGGCCCATATTTCAATGTCCTTTAGTCCTTTTTTCTCCTCTCGCAAGCTGGGAGATGTACAGCCACTCAGGAAATTAACTTATTTATTGATCTTTCTGAGGGCCTAAGGATGTAATTCTGTCTTTATTACATCAGATTTTAGAGAGGGTATTTTTGGACAGTGGCAAAAGCATCAAAGTCACAGCGGGAAAAAGATGCTCACAAAAAAAACCAAACCAAAAAACAGGAAAGAAGCAGCAATCTCACATATCTCAGACCCAGGTTTGTGGAGATAATCAAATTAAGTATGCATGCACAAGGAAGATTTTAGCAACTTGTGTACTTTAGGAATTTTATATCAGCAAACCTAATATTAATATCAATTTACAAGCTTCAATTTCTCCTCGTCTCAGCTCCTAGGAAGAAGTATAGTGTTCATTGTGCAGTTTTTTTTTTTTATTTCTGCAGCATATTTTCAGAACTGCTAATCTTTATCATTCCCCTTTGTAGCCTAAAACTTGGCTTGGCAGCTCGTGAGGTTTTCCATGAAATTGCTAAAGGTGTTCCCATAACAGCCTGCACTAATTCTCATACTGCAAATAATTACCCTCTTTTCCTAAGAACAGCAGTGGAATGTTTCACTTCCACAAACAGCTTCGGCAAAAACATGCCCTGAATCTACAGTGATCCAATCTAAACCAATTAAGATAGATCAGTTGTGTTATATCATGAGAAAAATGAGTAATACAAACATGCTTATTGCAATTTAAGCACTTGACTTTTTTTCCCAAGTTTCCATCACCTTGCAATGAGAATTTTTACTATTTAAAGCAGATGTTCATATATGCTACAGATATAGGATTTTCCTGGGACAATTTTGCTCTTAGGAGTGGTTATCTGTCAAACAAACTCAAATTGAGATTTTGAGGACTTAAAAATGAGAGAAGCAGTTCATTAAAGTGAATGAGGGTTCTACTTGGATTTCCTACCGATTCCTAGGTAAACTCAGGTAATTGTTTAACCAGATAAGAAATCAAGACTGAATTTTCTTGAGGATTTTGTTTATTATTATCATTAAACTTATTCCAGGTTTCTTAGAGTACTTTCTTCCGTATACAGGAGCTGAGGTTAGATCTGGCTCATGAAAATGTTCATCCTGTAGCAATTAAAATTTGCTTTGACAAGACTGAAAATGTCGATGAGGCTCAAGAAATGAAAGGACAAGATGCAGTGCTGATGAGGAGCTGGGTTTCGATGGTTTTATTCTTTATTAAAGCACCAGCAGATGCATGTACTACATTCCCAATAGGTAAAAGATTCCAACCTTATTATAATGTAGCTTCAGTTCAAAGCTGTCAGACCCCAAGAGTGAGAAAAAGCAGAAAACAGTCTGTCACACTGGCATTTCTCTTTCCACCTTCTCCTTATCACCCAGTGAAGAATGTGTTGGTTTGGGTTTTTTTTTCATTTACACCTACCTGTAACTTTATGTAGCACAACCAATCTTTCGCATTCAAGAGGAGCAGAGGTGTCATGCTAATGACATGTTCCTTTTTCTGCCTTTTGAAGGGTAATTTAAATTGTCTTCCTGAAGCATGGTTTGCATTAGTGATGCTAAAATGCATTCATGTAAGTACTGTAAATGGATACAGTGTAGGAGTGAAGGTATTTCTTTCCTCAAGACTGAACAGTAATTTTTTTTTTCCTTATTGAAATACAAATTGCCACGTCTGTTTAAATCTGAAGTGTGGGTGTTCTTATTAGCACCTCTAGCCTGAAGTCTTTTCATATTCAAATGAATGTTAAGTGTTACCAGGATTACAAATTAGGCACACTTTAGACGAATGGGCTCAGCTGTTTATTGTTCATTTGAGAGTATATTAAGTGTGCTCGATTTTAAACCATATTTCGTCATCGTCTGATATTTTGGAAGAGTAATAGGAAAAGGCAAACCAAATTTAAGCCTCGCGTTAGCTTCTATCGATTATCCTGCATTTTGATCTTGCCCTTCTCCTAAACTGGTTAAATATTTAAAGAATAATTGAGCAGGAGTGGCTACTTGATTTAAGGATCCTTTTTTGAATTGTATTGATACCATCCACTTGGCTTTAGAAGAGAGACTGCGAATAGATATTTTGATGCCTGACTGGTATCTTTATAGATTTTTCTAAGTTTTTCTCTTCTCAAAATACACAGGGTGCAGCTTTAGAAGACAGTACTCTCTAGACTATGTTCAGTATGTGATTTTGGAGGCCATCAGCAGTGCTTGGACTCACCGCTTGATTAATTGCTTTTAAGAAAGCTTTCAAAGGTGCAATAACTTCATGCGTTATGTTGTTATGTAGTCTGCATACAGTCCAGGGAATGTTGTGTGTACAGAAGCCCCTAAAAATGTCAGATTGCATAAAATTTTTGGGTGAAGGATATCGTCATGACCCCATGATTTAAGGATCTTTGAATGCCAGAGCCTCTTCAGAGGTTTTAGGATTTAGAGCACTGATAGAGCAACAGGACAGCAGGCAAGCTGCAGAGATCTTCCAAAGCTGACGTGAAGATTGGTGTGCCTGTGATACAGGGCCAGCTTTCATCCTCCCATATTACTGAACGTTTTCGTGCATCTGCAAAGTATCTAAACTGCTCGTGGAGACTTTATGTGGCCAAACCAATTCCTGTCAACACTGTGTTCCACTCCTTCATCTTTCTGAGCTCGGCTGGTAGCACGTTTTCCAGGGGCATGCTTTACCATCCAGAGAGCTTCTGACTGAATCTTTTCCCTACCTAAATGTCTTTAACATTCATCCATCTTCATATTCCAAAATTGGTGTATGCGTTAGAAATGTTGTTAAGGAATCGCTCTTCTTGCATTACTGCTGAACTTCTTGTACTCCCAAAACTTTAGGAAGAAGCAGCTCTGTCTTGCTAACAGCATTCATTATAAAGAAGCCAAAGAAAACGAGGTGAATTGGCTGGGAAAATTCACCAAATGCAGTGATTTTATTTTTTTTTTTTACATGTAAGATGTTTTTTTCAGTGTTAGGGCGAGGTGGCTACTGTTTTCTTGCAGATGCTAGACAAAATTCTACTGAAAATGAGTATGCCCATGAGTGGATTTTTTCTTTGCCAGGGCTCGAAATACTTCACCAAATACCTTTCAAGAAACCATAAACCATCTTTTTACCGTAACGACTCCAAGCCAAAATGGAGAACAGAGATATAAGCCTATGAAAAATCAAGACATTTTCCCGTTTAATGGGCTCTTATTATTTCTTCTTCTCTTGGGAAAATGTTTATTCCTCACGGTGACATCCTTGCTGATGGCTCTTTGCCACTCCCATCGCTTCTGTCAAGGCAGGGAGCTCTAACAGCTGCTACTTTTTCTTGTTGCACAACGTTGCTTTCGTTACACGGGCACCTCACCTGTGTTCTGCCCTGTCTGACGTGGGGGATGAGGAGAAGGAGAACAGTGGGAAGCCTGTACAACACATTTGCTCACAACATAGAAAATCTGAGAAGCTGAAGAGGTGACAGTAGTTTTTTTCTAACAGACAGGTGATGTGTCTTGGAAAGATTGGGAGCAGAATTGAAGGGGTTGGAAGATAAACTCCTGAACGGTGTGGACACTTTGGGTAGCTTAAACTTTTTGACACAAGGCATCACAGAAACGTCAGTTCCAGAGGAAAGGATCTATGTGATAGCCACGTTAAACTAATTGTTTGTTCCTAAAGTAGTTGCTTTTTGCCTTCCTGAAACTACTTAACACCTGTTTCTGGCTACTTTCAGAGACTGAACATTGTGCTACGTGGAGTCAGGGGGTGACACATCCCTGGAAGGGTTTAAAGGTCCTTTAGATGTGGGGTTGGGGCAGATGGTTTAGGGGTGAGCTTTGTAGAGTAGGGTTAGTGGTTGGACTCGATGATCCCAGGGGTTTTTTCCAACCTGAATGATTCTATGAATATGGGGTCAGAAAGTAATAGGAGCATGAGGAGAGACAGATCCCCTTTGTCTATCGATGGCATCACGTTAACTGAGAGAACAGATTTGCGGCAGAAATAGGGATGCTTTTCTAAGTCGTAGGGGGAAAATCATCCCGATGAACGTTCCTGATATTTTGAGAACAATTATGCGGCTTAAGTCCTGAAAAATACGTTGTTATCACTTTTCCAAGAGCGTGTGCTTTAGTATCATGGAAGTGGTGATAGCTGGATTTTTCACACTTACATTTTGTTTCTTAATGGATGGGCAGCTTGTGCAGAATATTGGAAGAAAAAGTTTAAAAAAAAGAAAAAAAAAGCCTACGGGCAAGAGGTAAAAATTGTGACAATGGGGAAAGTTCACCCCTTAACTGGCTGGCTTGCCACCGTGTGCTGCCAACAGAGAGCAAGAGCAGTGGTGCTGTGTGCGCTGTAAACACAGAGCAGCCAATGTCAAAATGACTCCTTATCTGATATTGCCTGGATCGTCTCCTTAATATCATAGAATCATAGAATGGCCTAGGCTGGAAGGGACCTTAGAGATCATTTAATCCAACCTCCCTGTCGTGGCCAGGGACGCCACCTGTCAACTATTTCATACAACACATGGGGACCGAATGGGAATCGAACCCACGACCTTGGCATTGTTAGCGCCAGGCTCAACTGACTGAGCTAATCAGCCATCCTATATGAGTCAAAACCTTTATTTTCTTCCTACTCTTTATGTTATGCAGTAATTTTACACAAAGATTCCTTGGCAACAAAGTCTGAAGTATCACTAGCTGGCTACAGAAGAAGAAAGTGGTGAGATAGAGATGGTGGCATGATTTGGGATTAGCAATTTCAAGTAGTGTGACTGAGAGCTGTTCTCAGCCAAATCTCTCAAACCTGGAGAATCAGGAGGCTGGAAAGGAGCTACGGGATTTACAGGACTGTCAAATCAAAGAAGAGGGTTCTTTGGGATGCAAGATCCTAGCACATCATCTGATTTCACCAGGAATAGAAAGGAGCGGGTCTTGGAGAAGAGGAAGCAAGGAAAAGAGGAAAGGAGAAAAAGCACCTCCTAATATTGATTTTTTAATTTTTTTTTTTTAAAGCAAGACTTGGGTTCAAACCTTGGGCAGAGGTTCAAGTCAGTTCTTTATCTAAACCAGTTCACCTAATCCTAGTTATCAGCTTTCTCTTCCCTTGTAGGCATGAGTTGCTATGTAGCCAAAGGGGAAGAATCTTCCCTGTTAAGAAATACCAAGGAACTTGCCTCAGCTAGCTGCAGCAGTTGAAAGAATTTTTTCCTCTATTTCAGATTTCACTGACACTTTTCACTGAGGCTTGCTGCTTTTTTATATATTTTTTTATTTTTATTTTAATATGCCTCTCAAGTTTTTATGGGAGTCTTTAGTCTTTCAGTTCTGGACCCCCGAGGCTTTCAGCTTTCGTAGTTGCTTCTTTGCAAGCAGGACTCCCACAGCTTGTGCTCAGTGCTGTATGTGTTCTGTGGAAAGGCATGTATCTTGAATGTCTGAGTGACCTTGAAAGCTATTCGTGGACTGTGATAAACTCTTATTCGTATAATTCATGGGAAGTACTAAATGAAAAGGGTGCTATAGATTATTTTCTTTTCAGTATAGCACCCTGCCCTGAAAAAAACAATAGAAGTAAAATGAAGCATTTGTAGAAAAGCTAGCCATCTGTCCAAACACTGCTCAACTTTTTGTCCAAAGGCTATTTTATGGAATTTGGTGTTGAGTGTTTGTCTGTGCACCTGTGGTTGCACACAAGGACACTTTTTCTTCCTTAGATAAATATTTATACAGGAGATACTTGCACTTAATACCGCTTATTTTCATTTTGGTTTAGTGAAAATACTACTATTAAAATAGTTCAGGACAGAAACGCGATGCAGCTCCTCTACACATAGCAGGTCCATCTGCTTCTTGAGATTTAACATGTTTCACTGATTATTCGCTGTAGAACTTCACAAAGAGCAACAATCTAGAGGAGCTTGTAGCTTTAGGCTGCTGGCACGATGTTACTGTGGGAAAGGGTTGTCCTCAGGGGACTTTAGGAACCACAAGGATTTTACCTCTTCCCTTTCTGGGGAGGTCAGGCACGCGGCGGCCATTGCTCTTAGCCCCTCATTGGGTACAATGCTGCCCTTGAACCACTTGATGGAGTTGAACAAGCTCGACTCCAGGGCAGCTCTGCTATGAGGACAGGCTGCAGGAGCTGGGGTTGTTCAACTTTGAAAAGAGAAGACTCCAGGAGCACCTTATCCCTGCTGCAGTGCCTGAAGGGACCTACAGGGAGGCTGGGGAGGGACTTTGTACAAGAGTGTCCAGCGACAGGACAAGGGGAAATGGGTTTAAGTTGAAGGAGAATAGGTTTAGGTTGTATCTTAGGAAGAAATTGTTCAGCACAAGGGTGGCCAGACTCTGGAACAGATTGCCCAGAGATTCTGTGGCTGCCCCCTCCCTGGAGATGTTCAAGGCCCGGGTGGGTTA
>NW_009707707.1:40028-46469 GCF_000703405.1 Apaloderma vittatum | reverse complement strand
GCAGCCCGGGCTGGTTGAGAGGCGTCCCTGCCCATGGCAGGGGTTGGGTTAGATGAGCTCTGAGGTCACTTCCAGCCTAGGCCATTCTAGATTCTATGAATTCATGGAGGTCAAATGTATTTCCGTCCGGATTCGCCGTGGTGTCGCACACCTCCGCAATCACTTGCCTGCTGGGCAACCCAAAACGGGTACCAGTGGGGCAAGGCTCAGTTCAGGCTCTCATATCCTCATGCCATGATGAGCTCTGCCAGGGCTTGCTCATGCTGAGCTAAAAGAAAAACTCTACTAGACGAAACTTTTAATTTTCTAGTCTCTTTTTTTTTTCACTTTAGAAAGTTATGTTTAATTTTCAATTTCTCTATAATATGATTTATCAGAGCACCACTGAATATTCTTGTGCTACTTTGCTTCAGCAATTTGGCAATTCCCTGGTTTTGCAGAGTTACAAAGCACGTCACAAATAATATAAGTAATTTTTATTGTAGTGTAGTGTTACTTCTTGGAAATGCAAAACAAATTGCATATTTAACAGTATAATACTTACACTGGGAATAAAGCAACTTCTGTAAAATCATGAAGTATGAATGCTTAATGATTATTTCTTTTATGCTCCGTGAAATTCTGATTTTTTTAGTGCCTATATCCAGTTTACTCCAAATACATAACCTGCTATTCCCGTATAGTAGCCTGCTTATAAGCAATTCTTAATCTTTCCTGTTCTCTTGCTGTCATCCCCAAATGCTCTTCCTGCAATGATTAGAAACCTTCTTCACCCTTTAGGAATGGCATACGGTCACAAACAATATATTCAGATGAAAGGGAAATACTTGACCAACATGTCTTAGCAGCTCTTTGATCTCCTTGCGGAAGGCTGGTGCATCTTCCAGCCATCCCTTTTGGAAGGTGAACAAGCGAGACATTGTCTTGTTGGGGCAGAGAGGTCTGCATACTTCACATAGAAAGGAAAACACCGATCACCTTCTGTATGGTGTGCTGGATGGAAAATAATATGTGCTGGGGGTGGGGGGAAAGAAAGTATGTTAGCAAAGCAGCTGTTAATTATTAATTGACAGCCAGTCCTAGGGTATGTGTGTAAGTTGCTTATGTATGTGTGTCTGCAAAAGCTATTTAGGTTTCTTTAACAGGGAAAAAACACTGTTTTTCTTGAACTAGGCTATCAGAAAACAGAACATTCAGAGTGTAATCTGAGACAGCAACAAACAGCAAAATGACGGAAAGGCTTCAGGTCGAGGTGGTATTTGGCTTCATTTGGGAAACATGCTTTATGCAGGAGTTTAGATTTAGATTTAGATTGAGAAATTTGAAGACACAGCAGAAGCTCCTAGTGGTCAGCCTGCCCAAAGATCAAACTGTCAGTTCAGGTGATGCTGAACTCACGCTGTGATAACTCGGTATTAAGTGATTCCACAGTATTTTATGAGCATTTGGGGAGTTTGTATGCTGAAGCTGTGTGATGTGTCAGGAAGGACACAGGCATTGCTTCACTTGACAGTTGGGTGTCAGCACTAAGGTCTGGAGTCTTGTCAAAGCCTCCCAAGGTTAAAAACCTTCAAAATATTGGTCTTCACATTTAAGCCTGAGTGATATGGTCACAGTCATAGAGAAAACTCATGGCAAGTGGGCAGTAGACCATGGAACCCATTTCCAGGATCCTCACCTAAAATGCCAGTTTACATTGCTTTGAGACTTGTAATTATCATGCTTAAAAATTGCAACTGGCCAAATGCATCAACCAAATAGACGTGTCAAAGGCATTTACAGGCAATTTGCCAACTTCCCTTTCAGTTGTCTCCTATAATTTTGGAAAAAAACGTGTTTGCATTCCCTGTGCAGACCCTGGACTGCAAGCTTCTAAGCTTTGACCTATGTTCAAAGGAGGCAGAATTCAAACTTACCTTGCCTTTTTTGATGGAGGCTGGTCTAATTTCTATACAATGTGGAGTGCTGGTTAGGCTGGTAGTGAGCAAATAATAATTTTAGTGTAATGAATACATGCTGATAGACAGATAAATGTTTTTCTGGGATTTTTTGCATACTTAAGAATCTGGCCCCACTCCCATTCCATTGAGAGCAGATGAGATGCCTGTAAGATTAGTCCCATATTAATGACTACAGAGCATTATGTCATACAGAAGTATAACAAAAGATGGTGTCATATAGGTTCTAAAAAACCCACGATTACCTTCCTAAGGCAGTGTTTAAAAACCTGTTGGTTCAGCATATCATAAGTGAGCTTAAACAACTTTTTCTGCTCTTTAAAATGCCTGCATTAGTGAAATGCTGATTGATTTCTGCTATTCTATTGTCCAGCGTGCGACCTTCTGAAAATATCGTGGGATATTGTTTTCCTTCTCCTTCTTTTCAAGTAGCTACAACACGTAGAGATGAAACGAGATATTGTAAAATGCAATTTAGATAGATTCTGCCTGATCCACGGGTAACAAAAAGGACGCAGTTTATGGTCTCAGGAGAGGTGGAAACATTTGGGCAGTGCATCTGACACGGTTTGTTAACAATATCCAAAGCATCAAATACCTAAAAGCTTGTCAAGAATGACTCAGCTGGTCGGTGGTTATTCCAGCTCAACGTACAACGGATATCCTAAAGCAAAGTGTTTTTGTATAAATGTATATGTTAACATTTTACGTGCACTTAGGCAAACAAAAGAAAAGATTGATTTCTAGAAAGGCTTCAACGAATAGTTATATATAAGATTAGTATTCATGATGGATGTCTACAGAATATTGATATCATGTTACTCTCTCCATCAATCACATCGTTTTTGCAACTACTTTGAGAATGAAGGTTTACCAATTAAAATGACAAATAGGGGGTAAACAAGTCTTAGGGGAAGTTGCTGTAGAACTGATCAGGTAAGAGAAACCACCACTACGTTTGGCTCCATTGTGCTGCTCTAGAAACTGGAGTTTCGGATGTATTGACACTGTCCTGACTGCAAACCCATCCAGCACCAAACTGCAGCCGGCAGGTGAACAGGAACTGTGAGAACTATTTTATCTAAGAATTTCTTTACTGAGAGGCTTGTCAGGCATTGGAACAGGCTGCCGAGGGAGGGGGTTGTGTCACCCTCCCTGGAGGTGTTTAAGAGAAGAGTAGATGTTGCCTTGAAGGACAGGGTTTAGTGGTGTTCATACGGCTAAGAAAAGGTTGGACTTGATCATCTTGAAGATCTCTTCCAGACAAAACAGTTCTACAATTCTATCGAGTTAAAGATACCGCGTTCATGAACATCAGACAAGAGAAGTGAGGGACTTCATTGGTCACAAACCTTTAAGCCACTGTTTAAAACTCTTCAGACTGTGTTTTGAAAGGCTAAGCCATTTAATTTTTGCAGTAAATTCTCTCAGTTCAAATTCTGTTTACCTCCTTTGGTATGGAAATGATCAGAAACAACTGTGTTGGAATCCTCCAAACAGCTGCTAGCAACTGCCTAGCATCTCTTGCAAAGTTGATATTAGCAAGAAATAATTGAATTTCATATATTTTACTACATAATTGCAACCAAAAAAACCCACAACCCAACACCATACTTTAAGAGGTGGGGGAGGGCAGAGAAGGGTGCATAGTTGAAGAGACAATCCCTGTCTCACACATGTAGTGACAAGCACTACGTGATTTTTATTGCAATAATTACTGTATCCTGCTGATCAGGAATAATTATCATCGCCATAGCAACCTCGTATGGAGAGAGTGGTTGGGGGTGGAACAGAGTAGAATGGTTCCTTGAGAGCAGTGCTCAATGTGCTCATTTGGTGTGGGTTTGTATGTCTGCATGTGTCTTGAAATACTAATGTTCATCCTGCACATTTGTTTTGGCTTCCATATCAAGTAAGGAAACGGGGGATGTTACATCAGCATAAGAGTCCAGCCGTTGTGAATGCACTTGTACTGTAATGCAGGTCACCGTTTGATTTAGTGTTTCGAAAGTCAGAGTCTGAAGCATCTTAGTTCACAAAGTAGCATCTCTGCCCACGCCGTCCTCCATCTCGTTGGGGTAGAGAGAATGACGTTCTCTGCATATTGCTAATTAAGGGGGTGGGGGAGACGTAGCTGACTTCTTTCTTGCCATGCATGTCTACCAGGTGCCTTGTAATGATACACATGTACGTTTCTTTCTGGTGTTTGCTGTTTTGAAACCTTTTGGACTCGTGATTTCTCACACTATTAAGTGCATGTTGATTTTTTTTCATTTCTTCTTTCACCGTCATGTCATCTATGTAGAGATGATACTGTTCCAAAAACGCTTTTCAGGCTATTTTAAAATGAAAAACAACATTTTGAGGAATACCAGGTGACCTGGACATTTGTGGTCCGTTTTCAAAAACTAGTCTTTAGCTTTATTCTTGTCATAAGACATAAACTCCACCTATTTTAATCGTGTAAACAGATGACAAATATAAATCATAAAATTAAGATTATGCAATATGATTTTATAAAGAGGCCTTATGATACCTTCACTAGCATTTACAAATTCATTAAATCAAAAGCTAAGGTAGCATTGGCCCAATGTTTTGGAGAAACTAGAAAAATAGATTTAAAAGTACATGCCAAGTTTGCATGATGGTAAGTCTTTCCAGTCCTGATGACACAGTCAGTTGGACTAGTTCCCTTGTGGCTTTGTCAAAATAACTACTTGTGAGGAAGGACTGATATGAGGAAAATGTTTGGCTTTCTGAAAATCTGAATTCTGATATATTTTCCACGTGGATTGCATGTTTCTGCTGCTTCCTCAGTGACACTGTATTGCATGGTGGAGCAATGTGTCGGTGGTGACGGTGAAGGAGTTCTTTCCACCTTGCTCTGAGAAGGGCTTTCCCTTTCTGTGCTGAGATACACCCTCTCTTGGTCCCAAATTAATCCGGGCCAGTCATGATGCCATGGATGGCAGGCCTTATGGGTAGGTAATAAACCAGTATCATCTTGCCAGTCTGCAAACGCAGACCATTTGTGGATAGCTCTTGTTACACAGGTTTGTCGTTGCAATCTGCTGTAGCTAAAGGAGGGACAGCCCTGTCCTTCAGGGCTTCTGAGTCCTCTTCCAAAGCATCCCTTTGTGATGGACACACCTGCTGCGTCGAAGTGCATTTGAAGGGATGAGTTAGGGCAGCACTGCAGGGATGGATTGCTTAATCTCGAGATATTTTTCTTTCCTGCCTTGTTTCTTTACGGTCTCAATCTTCTAAAGAAAGATGTCGTTTGAGGTACGTGTCCACCCTGAGAGATCAAGTGTATCTTGTTTCAGGGCTGACATTCATAGCCGGTCTCAAGAAAGGCAAAACAGAGCAGGTAACTCTTAGCCCAATAGCTGATAAGTGAAGGGAATGCTTAAGAAGGGTTTTTTTGAAGCAGTAACATTCACAAGTCTGCAGCAAGAACAGACCAGGTTTTAGTGGCCCTTCTTTCTTATGCTGCTCTGAACGTGACTCTGAGCTCCTAAGTCTTAGGTGCTTGGAAGATAGAATGTTTTTAGTCAGCCCTTTGGAACATCGTTGTTGGGGTATTGACCTTTTGCCTTATCTTATTTTTAAGGCCTCTGGGTAAGTATGGCCCAGTATTCTCCTCCTGCTTCCTCTGGCTCCTTGGCAATGCCCGTATCTATGCAAGAAGAGGCTCAGTATAGAGCATTCTTTCACCACGTGCCTGCTTTCTGTCTCAATCTCTCTCTGTTTAGGGGTACGTCCCCTTTTCCCACTAAAAAATGAGGAAGCATTAAGTGAGGGCTCCTGCAAGGTAAGAGTTGGGCACAGGCACTCCGCGAGGTGTCCCCAGGAGCAGCAATGTGGTAAAGCTCAGACAAAAGTGACAGGACAGAGCTTCTGTATCCATCATTTCTCAGCTTTTCATTTATTTGCCCCAATAAGTTCTCTCGTTTTCCTGCTCTCTGTTCTGAAGAAGCAACAGCACAGGAAATGAAGATTCCCCAAATGATGAAACACTCAAATCCAGTGGCCTTTTGACACCTTTTGTCCACATGTGCTTTCACCACTGCTCTTACCTTTTCAAATGCTCGGGATCTGACAGACATTGAGGATTCGGGGTCCTGATTCCTTTTCTGACACTTAGTTCTGTGGCCGAGAAATGACTGGTGTGACCGATTCAAAATTATGCTGCGCTCAATGCTTATTAAAACCTTTAATTTCCCACTCATGTAATTTGCATTGTGCTGCTTCCAAGTTTGCATGTGGCCTTTAGGGCACCTTTAAAGTGCCTTAATCTACAAGTTTGATTTTTTGATGGAGGTTAGAGCTGTCATATGAGTCCATTGTGGTTTCAGATCAGCCAGCAAGTTGCCCTGTGCACTTTGGTGTTAACTGCGAGCTCTCCGGAGGAGGAATCGGGCACCCTCGCGACGCTGTGCTGATGCTCTTGGTGAGCCAGCTCTAAAAATCATGTATCTAT
>NW_009707707.1:20752-40009 GCF_000703405.1 Apaloderma vittatum | reverse complement strand
CCCCCCCATTTTGAGCAGCAAGAGAGCTCTCGGGTTCTGCTGTGATGCAGGTTTTTATGAAACATAGATTCTGCCAGCTTGAAAAACTTGAGACAAAGGCAGTTTTCATCAGGAAATTTGAAAGCTTCTGTTAGGAGCATTTTTCCTGTCAAAATACAAGCCTGTAGCTAGTGGCGAAGGCAAGATGACCCTAGGGCTATTTTTTTCATGTTAAGGGGCTTATTTGTGTATGAAACACTGCCCTATGGAAGTTTAGACGCTCTGAACGTAAAGTTTCATAAAGCCAAACAAGCGCTCTTTTCCAATGTAACAGCATAAGACTGTTCTGTCTGCAGCCCAGGGAAATATCCACGAGGACAAAGTCAGGCTCTACTATTTCCTCTTATTAGTAATTACAGGAACATCTACTCTTTAACACATCAAGTCTGATGCAAAAGCGTTGCTGCTCACCACCGCTGATATCGCGTCGCCGGAATGGTCTGTCGCGCCGGGCTGGGGTAGTTTCTACGACAAGTGAAGTTACTTAATCGAGTTTGGGTGACTTTGAAAGGAGTTGTGAAAATGCAGCCAGAAATCGTGGGCTCCAGGCAGAAACGGTGGGATGGAGTTCAGGACTCGGGAGGGAGCGAGAGGTCGGGATACGGGATCAGGATGGGTCCTCAGCCTAATAATCACAGGAAGCTTTTTCTAGTTTTATGTACCGTGTCTCTGACAAATCATTAATGATTTTGCTTCTGTTTTTCTGTAAGTAATGTGGTTATGATGCAGCTTTGAATTGAAATAATTCTCGTTCCTGCACTTCATCTTGGTTTTCTATTTGTTGTTCTAACTACTGGGCACCAGAATGACAGCAAGAAACCTTTGCAGAGTGTGACCAAACATCACATAATTAAGCAATTTGACATTGGAATGCAGAAAACAAAATGTAACAGTAAAAGACTGGTCTAGATTTCATCTGCTCAAAGTAATAATAAAGACATCAGCAGGGAAATCAGTCATGCACATATATTATTTGTGTGCACTTAAGTTGGACAGATAGGATAATGGATGTGGTATACACCAGATGTTACATTTCCTGAAAATAGATATGTTAAAGGAGCTCACAAGTGGCTGTCAATGCCCCTTTCATTACCCCATCAGTCTAAATTTATCCAGTTGAAATAAACGTCTTAGTTTGTCTGAACTTGGGCTTCACCTTTAAAGTTTCTGTCCTACTTCTATGTGCACGAGATGATAGTTAATAAACTCAGCCACATTATGTTATAGTGTTTCTTAAATCCCCTGGCAGATTAAAAAGATAGCAACTTTCTTGACGTCTCATTTTAAAAAGAGCAATGGCCAGGTAGGCACTGTATTGTTAAAGCACAGTCAAGGCCCACGTTTTCATAGTCATTTTATCTTGTGCATCACAACATGCAAAAATAACATTCTCAGCTGCTTGTATACCCAGCTTGTAGTTGTCGTTAAGTCACTGCACAGAAATGACTGCTACAAGTCAGTCATTTATAGAAATTCCAACTGCGAATAAACATGTATCCATAGCAGTTAGATTTATTTTTTATTTTTTTATTTTTTTCCGTGGAGCTTACGCTGGAAAAATTCACAATGTCTTTGATGCTGTGAATTAGCACAAATCTCCTGGCAAGTTGTTTTTTACGGGTACGTTTTATGTTTTATAAATGAAGGATGGAACTCTCCATGGGCTGGGGATAGAAGAGCGGCTGAAATGGGCTTTTGTACGTCGCGTCATGTCCATGGGACTGCCTAGTGCCTTCTTCTTCCAGCTGGCTGGGGCTACATCTGCCTTCTGTGGTTCAGCGTAGTCATCGCAGAACATGACGTGATGTTAGGGTGTTATCTTCTCTGGCTCTTTATGTGAAGCCAGCTCCTACTTAGATAAGGTCTTACAGAGAAATGGAGAAGAAGAGAGGATCCTCCTTCCCAGAAGGAAGTGTAGAGGGAAGTTCCCAGAAGGGACCGAGCTGAAGAGTAGCGGGGCACTCAGGTAAGCACATTTTTGGGAAACTTTACCTGTTAGAATCCATTATTTTGAATATAGAATTCTGCAATGTAGCGCTGTTTGAGCAGTTGAGAGGCTTTTTTACATAACTATGCAGTCTCTTGTTGAAGCTTAACACACACACACACACACACAAAAATGGAATTGTTCTTTAGAGATGGTTTCTTAAAAAGAAGCTAATAAAATCTACTGAAAGGACAGGCGATCCTAAAGGTAAAAATGACTCTCTGACATACATGGTAGTTACCAAGGTAGTAGCTGGCCATGCTTTTGCAGGCAATTACAAACATAATCCATGTAATTGAGGAAGAAGTAATAAGGCGAGCATGCCTTGGGCATTTCATGAACATAGATGCTCACAACCCAGTGTGCAGAGTGCTAGAAGCACACACGGGTCGTTACACAGCGCGTTGTGGAAAAAGATGCCTCTTAACCTGTGTAGTTTCTTCTTGATATAATTTACCCTGTGAAAGTGATTTTCAGGCATTCACAACTGAACTTAGTTCTTTCCTTTGGTGACTATTATCCCACTGAACACAGTGGTACAATGTTAGTTTCTATGAATGCAAGGTCCAGCCTCTAATGTGGGGACCCTTCCAATCTTATCTTGGGGAGGGAAGGAATTTGTGTTTCTGTTGACCACTGTTTTCAACACCAGAAATCCTTTATTAAAAAAGCTGGCCAAGAGGGGCAATAAGCTTAGGTTATTTGACCCTCTGAGCAATCGTCTTCTCAGTTTAGCATTTAATCTGATAAGGAATAGCCTGCTGTTGACATCAGGTTGATAGGGAATGCACTACTTGGACATTATTTCCATGTGTTTGATGTCTGGATAGCATTCAACCCTTAGTCCAAGGAAAATTATGTTTTTAGCAGCTGAATAGTATTGATGTTGGAGGTATCAGAGTCTTTTAGGATGCTGAAAACTACTCCACTGACATAAGGAATAGAATCTGAATAAAGGAGGACTGAAGAAGGAAGTACATTTGAGCTGGACAGGGCCTTTGGAGTGTGTGGAATGCACTTGTCAGCAGTTATTCCTGTGCCAATAGGTTAGATAAGTGTTACTGTTTACATACCAACTTGCTCTGTTATTGAATAATTTCTCTAGTAACCAGGGCAACAGTTCCATCACGTGACAAATTCATTACTCCAAAGATATACATCTTCATAAAGCAACTTCATACCATCAGGTTATGCAGACGCTTGGAAAATGTCATGTTTCTTAGTCAAGACATAGGCCCAGTAAATAAACAAAATTGTGCCAGACTTTAGGCTTGGCCACAACCTGTGTGTGGTATAAGAAGTCTTCTCCCTGACTAAGCTGAGGTTTGAGTCTAATTTTAAGATTTACTTAATAAAACAAAGCTCTTCAATTTCTTTTCTGGTGCTTCCATTCACATGTGTCTGAACAGAAGCAACCAGGCAGGACAAAACTTTGCGTGGGGTGGGCAAAATGAATGAGATGAAGGTTTTTCTTTTAATCCACTATAAAGCCCACAGTATAGGATGAGGGGAAAGACAAAGGGATTTCTTACATTTGGCTTCTCATGGTGATTTTTCATGGACTCAATGAACACCGATGCCAGTAAGAGAAAACTTTGGTTGCTTGCCCTTGAAGCATCTGGTTGGATAGAGGAATGGTGGCTTCTAGAGACACACATTCAGGAGATCGCACTCTCCTGAAAGCGCTGGACATTTTAATTCTGATTCATTTCTACAGCAAGCCCTGTAATTTTGGTATAAAACTTTTCCTTGCTATTTTGATTGTTTGGCATGGAAAGGAAAGCTAAAAGCATGGCAGGAGAGCAGAAGATTTGACCTGAAGGGTATTAATAAAGATCAGTGACTGTAATTGGAATAAAATGGTTGGTGCAAGTCAGGGTGAGAAGCTCTGTAGCTGGAGAAGTTTGTCAGTCAGGAAATTTAATTTCTCCTATGTCATGGTAGCAACAAATGGTGGCCATAGAACTCTGAAGTTAGGTGGGAAAAACCTATATAAAAGGGGTGGCAGGTCTTCAGCACTGCTGGATGCAACATCTTTCTGTAAGGTCTCTTTGAAAGGCAAATGCAAGCTATTGGGCTCAACGCAAGAATCAGTAAAAATTGAGAAGTCCCGCTCCTATTTAGATTTTGCGCTGTCGCTTTTGTGTTGGCTTGTGACCTGTCTAAAAGTGTGGCCTGTGGCAGCTATAGCTGTATTTGCAGATTCTTGTTAAATAACTTGCTGACATGCCATAGATAGGTATCTCCTAGACAGTTAAAACTTGATTTCAGTATATCAAAGCCAATTGCTAACTACTTATATTAAAGAGATAAGCCACTTAATAGGTCTAAATTTCTCTTTTTTTAAAACTCTTTTCCTACGTGTGATAATTCTGGAAGTCAGAAGTTTTATAAAATTAGTGGAAGAACCTCATCATGACTGAAAGCAAGGACTTTTGTAGCAGGTACAATGATGGGTTGCTGAAGCTGTTGCGGTAGGTTTCTTCACACACAGTAATATAGACCATCTTCTGTCCAAGTGAAGAAAGGGGAGGAGGGAGGAACACAAAAGCCAGAATCAAGAGATTCAAGGTGATAAATTCTATGCAATCTGTGAAGAAATATGACTTCAAAATCTTCAGAGCAAAGAGAATGGGGAAGCAGCTCTATAATTACTCCAATCAGATAGTATGCCAACAAAAAAAGGAACAATTAGTGATGTTTCCCAGTCAGTAGATATTTCTCTTTAACTGAGTGATCTATTGCAGAGATATGTAATTAGGACCACTTAATAATAGGTTTGGTAACTCTGTCTCTGTCAAAAAGGGAAGAAAATCCATCCTATCGATAATTGCAGGTTTGCCTGTGTCTCGCTTCTTTCCATCCTCTTTTTCCCCTCGTCAGATTCTTTAAACATGCTTGTCTTTTGGCTCACCATATTTTAGCTGGAGTCAGCGAACATGTTTATTGATGGCATTCAATGAGTTAACAACAAGAACAAGAGTGTTAGCCACGTAATTCAGAGAGAGAGGTTCCTAACCTGTAAGGTGTGAATGAGTAGAAACTCCAAAAACACCCACCCAAAATCCATCCCTGTGGTAATTTTGGAAGTCTTGTTCGGTGTGCTTTCATTTTCAGTTTATTTTTTGAGAACCTATAGGAAACAATGTGATCTGCTGGAAGAAACCCCCCATCTGAGCTGTTTCCCTGTATGTTGTATAGGGAACCATACAAGGTTTCAGATTGCGAGTTTTCTTGCTGGTATAAAGAAAACGTTTCCTCTGATTCCTTGCCATCTTAGCAAGTGCTTTGGTTAAAGGTGCAACACTGCTAGTGAAATATTCCTTCTGGAGAAATACAGCAAGGTTTAAAGGAGAATTACACTGGACTCAGTTGACGTGTAGCCAAAAACTCCATAACTCGCAAGTAAAATGATGGCAGGTATTGGATTGCTTCAAAAAAGAAATCCTGAATGACAGGTGACATTGAACATGCAAGAAGTGTCCTGAAACCTGCTGTGAATAAACGCAGACAGAAGGAACTGTCATAAGAACTGGCAGTTTTAGTAGCTGAATTTTTCATTTTGGAACAACCTATGAATGCTGGGGTAGAAGTGATGCAGGTCTTTCAAGCTGTTGACTTCAGTAAAGCTTGAGCTCTGTATCTAGAGCTTTGCCTGGAATGGGATTTCAAAATTAAATTTGTGTTAAAACCACAAAAAGATGATACCAATTCCTGGGCAAAGCCCTTAACTGCCATTCCCAGGACGAACAACCGTATTGCTGTGCTAGATCTGATGACAGGGATGGACCGCATGGCACATCGAGTTGTTCTTGAGGTTAGCTGGATACACTATTAAAAAACTTAAGGAAGAAAATTTTGCCTTACCACCGCCAAAATACCTCCCCCCACAAAAAGTCACACCACCTAGTGCTAACTCTTACTCATTTGGAGGAAATTGCTCTGTTCAAGTCGCTGAGCACTTGATGGGCATCGTTTGTGAGTAAGCAGGCTTACTGCTTGCTTGTGTTGGAGTTCTCGGCACCAGCTTGATGTTGGTTCTTGCTTCTTGTTGGAGGAGCTCTAACACTGACCTTGAGAGAGGAGCCGAAAATACATCAGCTTCGTGCCCGAATTAATCCAGTATTAACAGCATGCAACAGATGAAGCATGATGAGTTGTGCGTGCCTCTGTGTATTTTCTTCAACCTCCACCTCCCTCCAAACTGCTCTCCTGGTGGCACTTTCTTTCAGTAGCTTCCAATAGTTGCCCTTTTATTTGTGTCAGCAGCGCTGGTCTTGCTACTTCTCAGCTGAGACCCGTGTCCAAGCTAGGGAGATAGCACCACGACCTGGGTAGCAGGAGGTGCTCCCAGGTGTGACCCTCCTGCTCTGGATAGTGTTAGTGGTGAGGGTGGGCTACTGACCAAACCTCGTCCACTCTGATACTGGTGAAGCAGTGGCTGTGCTCTCCTGGCATCCATGGGAAAAGGTGTCAGAGGAAGCTGTTTATGGTGCCCAAGTTGTATCAGTGCAACAAAACACCTGGGCTGTGCTGCATATTCTTGAGCACCATCTGCTGGTGCTATTACTGGAATATTAATAGATGTTTGGGAGAGTGTGTGTTGTTCGACTGCGTCTCAAACTTTGACCATATGACAACTGCAGCTTTCCTGAGTAAAGCCAGGTTAGAAGAGCTAAAACCTGCAGCTGTTTACACTGTAAACTAGAAATCTGACTTTGGTTACTTAAAAGGAAGAAAGACCCTCCCTTTGCATTACTCTGACTAGTGAGTTCCTTCCTTTCCCAGAAATAACTTGTGCTTTATGAGGACGACCCGAAGCTGTCCTTAAACAAACAAAAAAAAACCCTCAAGAAATGTCATATTTAGAGCAGAAGCCAATTTTCACCTTTGCAGATCCATGGAGAGGTGGTAACGTAAGGGCCCTCAGGAGGCCGCGTACCCTAGACTCTTCTTCCAGAGCATCTTCCAGTCTGACTTGTGAGAGAAAAGAAGCAAAAGGAGCAAGGAGTTTCAGGCACGATCTACTGAGATTAGGAGCCAAAGCCAACCACCACAGCACCTACAAGCTCTGCCAGGCTGGCGGCTGGTAGGGTTGCCTGTTGGGTGCTGTAACCCTGTCGCACGTTACCGCTAATTCCATCAAAGTCCTGCAGTGCTGACTGGAACGCGTGCTGGAGATCCTGCATTCCCTGCTGCCTCTGTGCACGTGTTCTAGTCTCCTTTACATCTGTTGTGCAACCTTTTTACTAAAGAGGAACCACTGACATTTCTGCATATAGAAAACGGGTATGAGAGGCTAAACATATCTAAATAATATCTGAAGGATATTATTGGCAAGTTATGACTTGCTTCCCTGTTTTTTAATGTGCTGGTAACAACGATATGTAATGAAAGGAAATAGATACATTCAGTCTTCTAATCTGATTTATCCCAGTATGTTTTTTTTTTAACCAGAAGTGTCATCAGTCAATATCTGAAATATATTTTCACTTTACAGAACAATCAGAGCGAGTCTGTTTTCTAATGCTAATATAGGAGGGTTTGTTACACAAGATACAGAGCTACACTAGCACTAAAACAAAAAAACAAATTTCCAAAAATATAGAGAACAACATAGACTTCCAATTCCATTAAATCTTTTTCCTGGAAAGGTGTATTACCTTTTACAACATTTTTACAGTAGCTTCTGAAATTACTTATACAAAGTTAGCAAAAATCGCATTCAAGTTATGCAAGGTGGCAGACAAAAATAGAGAGAGGGGATTTTTATTCACAAATTGATTTGTGGTTTGATTTTCTTAGCTTAACCTTTATGTTAGCAAACAAACTGCTAGGATTCCAAAGTCAGTAGCTGCCAACTGTTTCCAGGAGGGGTACGAGACCTCCTGTCATACTACCTAATAGCAAGAATTTTCCTCTGAGGGGGAGCTCCATTCCCAAAGAACTACATGGTTCTGTTAAAAAAAAAAAATCTTTAAAATATGATTTCAGATAAGCATAGCAATGAAGACTGGACTGTACGCTAATATCCGATAGCACGGGGATCTCAGCTGCCTGAAAGCAGTTTAAGGCTCCCTAAATTTGTTCAAATAAGTAAGCATCATCTTTCAGAAAATTACCTACAGAATTCAATATAGATTATTATAGGACAGATCATATAAACAGTATAATAGTGTACCTTTCATCCCCATAATTTTTGTCCCTCCGGTGTTCTTAGATAAGTGACTCAAAATGACCATAACCTGACTCAAATCTTTTTGGAGAGAACCAGGATCTTTGTTCCTGGGGCTATTTCTTCCTTTTTTCCTTTCGTCACGAAAAAAGGGAAGCCAAGAATAGCGTTCTTCTGAATTCCCAAACTCCTTACTATGAATGTAATTCCTTCCATTACTACAAAGACAACAATCTGTGCTTGCTCTCCTACTGTCGGCAGCGACGCTCACCTCTTAAGTACTGCAACCTGCAGAGATAAAGTTTTGCCATCTCGCTCCACAATTCAGACTTTGTTTCTCCAAACAGGGAAATGGCTCGTTTGAAGATGCTGCACATTCAAGTGCATTCACTTTAGTATAGAGTTTTTTCCTTCTGCGTTATTCGTGATCTAACAAAACCAATCGGACTAGTAACTCTGCTGGGAACCTTGCTCCCACCTAGTGACATATTGGTCTTTTCTGTGAATATCCACACATTCAGATTCTATAAAAAAGGGGCTGTTCTGCCCTTTAATTTTGGGATGACAGTTAGTAGGTTAATTCCAGACTGGAGGGTCTTGCACTGACTGTGTCTCCTGACAG
Source organism: Apaloderma vittatum (assembly GCF_000703405.1). NCBI lineage: Eukaryota > Metazoa > Chordata > Aves > Trogoniformes > Trogonidae > Apaloderma > Apaloderma vittatum. The sequence continues at coordinate 31,186 of NW_009707707.1, read as the reverse complement.
CTAGTCAGCTTGACAATGAGATTCTGGCAGTAACACTTAGCAATGCGTTCAGCATGAAAGGGAGTGGAAAGATCCAACAGAGTTCAAAGAAAGAATAAAGTGGTTACAGCTCATTCAAGTTCAGATTGAACTGTCTGTCAGCTTCTGGTTGCTGTTTGTTATGAACTACCTTTTTCTTCCTTTCCCCCCCTCCTCGTTTTGATATAAAATCTGCATTACGTGCAGGAAATAATGCAGAGGTATTTATAGGGAAGATGCTTTAATAATCTAATCAATAGTTTATGTCATTATTTTCTTCAGCTCTTACTTAAGCCTTGCAAGCGCACTACTCCAAACAAAGCATGCTGTGATAAAATTCTCTTCTGACATACCATTATGATGTTTGGTTAATTGTAACACAACAAGGAAAACTTGAAATCTATAGGACAAAGCATAATCTTGGAGTACTAGGGGAAAACTTTTTAACACCCACTCGGAGGAAGGTGCTTTAAATCTATTTTCACACCTGATGTACAAGCAGAAACTGAGCTAACGTGAATAGCGCTCACTAAAACGGAGCACACGCGTCGAACCTCACTGTGGCATGAGGAAAAGCATCTTCAGACTGAAACGGACACTGTGCTTGTAGCCCAGTTGAGTTTAGTTGGGTTGTAAAGTGTCTGTGTTCACTGGAAGTTTCTAAGGAGAATTAAGGTAGAAAATATTCTGACTTTACAGATAGAGAGCGAACGCAAAGCAATTCTGAAAGCCTCAAGGTAGACGGTAGCTGGCAAAACCCTGTGACCTTGCTGACTTTTGGGGGGTTTCTGCTATTGCTTTTATGTAGGGTCTTCTGCTTCCACATCCTGCCTGTCGGTATCCTAAGACAAACTGTGGAAGGACCGTGGTCCTTTTGTGGCTGGACCTGATTTTTTTGTGTGTGTCAATAACACAATTAGGGAAGGACTGGCAACGCAATACGAAACCCAGCGTGGTGGATGAGAGCTGTAGAGAAAACTGCTGAGATGGAAGAAGAGTTTCTAGGCTGCGAGTGTCACTTCTGCACGGTTGCTTCTGGGTATCACATACTGAAGTTCACACTAGGAAGGGCTGCGTCCTCTGCGAAACATCCCCAGGTACTGGTGTCTTGTCTGAACCACAGGGTGAATGTGCTGATACTCGTTATGGTGGAGTTGCACATGCATTGAGGCTCAAGAACTAGGTGTACTCCCTACTACTCTACGAAAGGGGACCTGTAGCTCCTGATAGACTTCTCTAGCTATTGATAGGCTTCGGAATGTGATGTCTTCTTTCCTGATCTCTGCATTGGTAACTTTAGCCAGGGGAAGAAGATGTTCTCCTTGGGATACATGTACTGAGAAGCTGGACTCTTACTAAAACCTGGGTACTCTTTATATAGAGCTTTCCCTTGTGATAATGAGTGCTTGTGTGTCAGCTTGCCTCAGTGGAAGAAGTATTGGTAGATGGTCTTTTGGCATAAAAGAGTAGTTACTTATAAATGTAGCTATATGAAGAAGCTACGATAAGAAATATATCACTTAGATTGCCTTGGAACATCCTTACAACCTCAAGCTGGAGTTGTTGTTTTATGTGTGTCTATGGCTCCCCTATTGAAAATGAAGATAATTTACTCTATCTCAAGTTCAGCATAGTCTCAGTCACTGCAGTTTGGTGAGATAGGGATTATTTTACTTCTACACACTTATTCTTCCCTAGGACTTTAATTATATTTTCTTTTGTGTTTCTTAATTCACACATTCTCGCATCTATGCGTCTCTTCTAATCTTTTGATATTCTCCTTGCTGCAAAGTCCTATGCAGGAAATTATGCATCTGCATGCATTATGTGCTGCTCCCATGTGTTTTTGTTGGGTGTTTTACCAGTCGTTTTTCTGTAAAGATCCGTGGCATAGCTGGAAAAAATTGAGAAATGTCTCATGTAGCTTCACCCTTGGTGGGATTCACGGAGCAGTTAGAGCCAGTCGAGTGGGAAGGGTCCCATCCTAGCGCCGAAGGCCAGAGCTATACAGCAAGGCTGGAATTACCAGCAGCGAGTGTCAGAGTCCTCCGTGGGGATTAGGCATGCTGGCAACCCTTGAGATTTAACCAACACCACCTGCCCAAGTGGGTTACCTGGCCTGGGTTCAGAGCACCACTTCTGAGCTAGTAAATCCTGCCTGCAGACAGTGCAAGATTGAGGCAATGCCTGCGTAGTCCACAGGACTAAAGCTACTGTGAGACCTTCGTGAGAAACCGTGACCCGTGCTCTGCCTGCGTGTGGGGAAGGAATGTGCAGGACCCCTCTCTGCGAGGTACTCCAGGGCCACTGAAGTTTGCAGATCACAACTCTTGTCGTGCAGCGGACATTAACTCTTTGTACCCCAGGGTGGGGTAAGGAGGTAAAACCCAACCGCCTGGTAGGAGCCGACTTTCTCACTTTGGTCAGGAGATGGTGACTGGAGTGAGTTACAGCTGCTTTTGGTAATAGAAATCTCCAGCCTGCCACAGAGGGGAAAAATACGATGACTGCTACTGCCCTCGCCAACCCAACATTTCTTAAAGGTGAAAGCATTTACTAGGAAGTGAACGTGATTTTAAGTCCTCTCCCACCGCCCATATGCAAACAAAATAACTCCTGGTGACATGATTAGCTGCTAGTGCACTGCACGTTGTCAGGTGCCAGCTATGAACTTTTGTTGGTGCCAATCTCTTTGTTTACACACACCAAAACGAAAATAAATAAAGAAATACTTGTGTGAATTTTAAACCCAACCTCTGAAACAATTAAGTGGAGCTGAACAAGTTCATAAAACAAAGACTAATGACATGTCCCCCACACTGCTTGGCTGCGTGCCCCCATTGATTGACTTGCAGAATGTTACGGGCGCTAAGTTGGTATTTTTCATTAGTTGCGATGAAATATGAGAATCTCTTACCATTCCCTCTGTTCACTTTTGCCTTATTCTTGTAATTACAGCTACCCGTTCGTTACAAGGAATCATTATTTATTTTTGTGCAGGAAAGAATCAAGACTACTTCACAAATTCTGCTCCTCCCATAATAGCTTGATTCCTTCTGCCATTCACCTTTTCAGTATGTATTACTGAAATTTGTCTTAACCGTACAGGAAAGGCTACTCGTGTAATAATGCACTTGTAGGAGAGAGGAAAGTACCAGCTTTGTTTGCCACGAAAGTGTTTCACAAATGGCTTCTTGTTCTGTTTTTCTTCCCCCTATGAATCAGATGTAGATTGTGTGCATGTGCCGGTTACAGAGATAGGGTTTAGGAAAGCCTGTTCCAGTGTCCACCTTAAATTTTATTTAGAATAACATGAAACGATGCTGTGGATATAACCCTGAAGGCAACTACATGTGAAGTCATTTATCACCAAAAAAAATGTGAGGAATGTTGAAAATAAAGTTAACGTTCGTAGTCATACTTTCTTCTTTTTTTTTTTTAACCTGTAGTGCTAAAGGCATTTTTCTTTGTTCTCCAAGCGTTTACCTTCATTTTTTATTCTTTATTTCTTTGATACCAAAACTGCTACTGTATCAAAAAACAATTCGAAATTATCCCTCCAAACGCAAGAAATGCACACACCTCAGAATATAAAGACCCGGCCACCTTCTCGTTTTCATCTTGCCTTTCTTCCCCCAGCCAGAGTTTTTGTTGCCGCCTCCTGATACAACCTAAATAAGCTCCTGCACTCGGGTCTAAATAGTCAGAGCCCATTCTTGCAACTTGTCACGCCATAAATGCCGGCAGAGGTGTGTGGACACAGGTACAGTGATGGGTCAGGAACACAATTTCAGTCCAGATGCTGCGACAGCAGCCTGGCAGCCGTGGCTGATAGCCAGCTCCACAGCCCATTGGGTTTCTTGCGGTACTAATAGCACAAATAATGGGAGAATTCTGCCAGGGCGAGAAGGGGTTGTGGGTTTCTTTTTTTTTTCGTGTGGTTCTCCTTACAAGAGTTGTGAATGGAGAAGTGTGAACATGAGCTTGTTCTCCGTGTCTAGCTGTGCACCATAGCCTACTGATAAAACATTTCTCTCTGCTTTAGCCTCCCAAATCCACTTGGCTAAACGGGGAACTACGTCTGAATCTGCCTTATGTATATAGTTGCCAAGTATATCGTCAGTTCTGTGTGTAGAGGTAGCGTGGATGCAAGTAAAATCAATGCTAGGAGGTGCTGCAATACTCATCGGAGAGCGGCATGAAAGAGAAGGAGGGGAAAAAAAAATTTAAAAAAAGCTTGAAACCTTGTAAAACTGCAGTGATTTGATTTGGAATAAGTGTGAAGAGTAACCAGAGGCACCGAGCTGCTTTGCAGCTCTCCCAGCCAGACGTTGGGGTTTAAAGCGAAGCTTCTGTTGCGCGTCACCCCGCTCGCCGTGTGGCTGGTGTGGAAAGATACCGCAGCCTAGGGCTGTGTCACGGCAGCTGAATAAGAGAAAATTGGTTGTGCAGCCGTGAAGGTGGAATTACAAATCAGAAAGCCTCGGGATTAAGATTCCGAAGGAGTAGAGTTTAATTCCAACGAACTCTCTGGAGCATCACTGCGCAACTTGCAGCAGTGTACACAATGCTAATGTATGCTAACAGGCTGCTCCACAAGTTGTTCCGCCGTTTGGCAACGCCGTTTTGGAAACTCCTTTTCCCGACTGCGCTGTCTCATTAAAGAGCCGGCCGAGAGCAAACGTGGTGCAGCTCCCGAGCAGCCTGTGCCGGTGTCTCGCCCATGGTTGGGGCTTTTAATCATTAAGGTAACAGAGCTCGCTCACAGGAGCCCCTGAGAAACTCGTTTAGTTGTTTCTGTTTAGGATCGCTCTGAGAGCACGCGAAAGCAGTAGCCGAAGGAGCTGGTGGCTTATAGGGAAGCTTAAACTGACTGTGTTCCAAGTCAAACACAATAAGAGGTGAAGCCAGTGGAATGCGAAAGAAATTCATACCTTAGTGAACCGTAAACAGAAGCGCTGATGATAAAATTTAATCAAAATGTAACATTGCCTTCGGGATTGAGATCCCAGTGGCTTTTGATGATTAGCAGGATTATCAAATGTAGGTGCTCTGTTGAATACCATAAGGTTGTAATGTTGCGCTCTATGGGACATCAATGCCAGAAATAATTTAACACCTGCACATAAATCATTTTGCAATTATCTTTTTGGGAATTATTTTATCTTAACCTTTTTATTTTGTTCCAAATAAAATTAGAGAGGAACACTGAAAGATGACACTAGGTGAAACAGAGGAAGGATAGGAGCACTGTCAGGTTATATAAACTAAGCTAAATGTCTGTTTTCCATTATTTAATTTTTAGATTGACACGCAGCTTTGGCTAAGGATTGTGGAACAGAATTGGTTTGTGTATATGTTCAGATAGTTAATTAAATGAAACTTTTAGCAACAGCAATATTGAAAATGTATGTTCTGCGCTCTTTAGCATTAAGAAGAGGGATATTAAGGGTGGAAAACCTTGAGCCTGTTGATCCTCCTTTCCCTAAAGCAAAACAGCCATTTAACTTTGGGACTTAGAAAATTATCAGACACAAGTTACAAAAAACTATCCTCTGATCCAGGGAACAGAAAAAGAGACAAACTTAATTCTTCCGAACATTAAGAGGAGCTGGGGGTGCAATCAGAGGAGGATAACCGCCCCGGGTAACCTTTTAAAGAGGTGCTGAGTGAGTCATTGATCTTAATGGAAACTTCGTGGCTAAATCCCCTACGTCGTCCTTTGAAAGCCTAGCCCCTGTTTTTGGAAGGATATAACGCTGGCCTGGACTGTGTGAGATAGAAATAAATCACTGCATTTCCATGCGCTTCGCTTGTGTTTTTAGTATTCGATGGGCTTTGTCTCAGCAGCGTTTTGAAAGCGAATTCTGGAAACCCTCTTGCAAAAAAACTTCATTTTCTGCTCTGAAAAATCGCTTTGCAGCCAAATCTACAAGCGGTCAACAGTCAGGCCAATGAGAAGAAAGAAAACTGTAAAAGCAACAATGTAGATGTCACATTATATTAGGCCAAAAGAAGGACAAAATGCCTCGCTGGAAGCGCCAAAGACAAACCTGCTCGTGTATTTTCACGCGTGCTCATGCAAACACGTTAAATACCAGCGGCCCTCTTCAATATTTTCATAAGTTCCCTGTAACTTTCTGTACCTATTTCTCATAGCAAGGTGTGGAAGGGAGCGTGAGCAGGCTGCACCAAGGGACAGGTACCGGCTCACCCTCCTGTTTGCAAATAGGAATTAAAAAACTGAGCCCTGGGGATGACACCCCCTTTGAAAAAGAAAAGAAAAAATCCTCTGGCCTATTTAGAGAGTGAGAGGGTGAAGTTAAATGAGTTTTTTAAGAAATACCATGAGCTCTTTCAAAGAGATGTTCTCTCTGGAGCAGAACAGACTTTATCTTCAGACGACATTTTCGGTTGTCAGATTTTGACCAAACTTAGAAATCCTGTAAGGTGGAAATAATGATGCCATTCTTGTGCCATTCAGTGGTTTATTTTATTATTATTTCTTCCTATAATATTTCCATACAAGTGCCTCAGTCTTGCCTGGGAAAAATTAAATATTTCTGCCCCTGTGAAAAGCTTAAATCAAGACATTTCAGCATGTCTGTGCTTTGAAAAAGAGATTTTAGAAAGTGAAGGGGGAGAAAAGTTTTGGTGTAAGTGCTTACCAGGCTTGACAATGTTGTGTTTAGAAAACATACACATAATGTGTCTCTATTGGGTCTAGCAAAGCCACACACTGAGTAATCAAATTTTTTAAAATGCAGACTAGTTTGAATAAATATAAGTTATGTTATGGTTTAAACCAAAAAAAAAAAAAAGATTCTGGTGATTCTGATGTTTTGGTTTAGGTAGCTGAGCTTTTAAGTATATTTCTCTATTGTTAGAACTGTAATAACACACGTGTGCAAGAAAGCTCTTACAAATGCTGACATTTTAATCTTAATTTCCGACTGATGTTCTAATCGAGTGATCTCAAGCCATATTCCCTTTGTCTAAGTCTCTCGGTAATTGTCACGTTTTTTGTAGGGGTGGTTCTCAAAGGTCTGGAGAAATGCTGAGGTCACCTTTGCTTTGCTTTTCTGGCTAGTCTCCTGGCAACCACAGCACGGCAGAGCATCACCTCTTCTCCGAAGCCTCCTTTGATGGTCTTTGCTGCCATAACGGGCTCTTGCTCACCAGCCATGCAGGTTTCAGGTGCTTGCCTCTGCAGCAACTGCTTGCAATTTGTCTTTAGATACAGAGATTCATGCTTCTATGTCTTCCAACTCAGAGAAAGGTTTCAGTGCTTTAGACCAGCTGAAAAAATAAGTTTTAATGAGGACCGTTACACCTCTTTGCCCATCATGCTTTGCTTGCTCTCTTTAGTGCCCAGTTGATGTATTATGTAGTGAAACATAAAAGTTCATCCAATGTAATCAAAAAGGAAAACAAACAAACAAAAAAAAACAAACCCAAACATACCTCTTATTCAAAAACAGCAACAAAAGAACCGATGTTTGGGATTTTTCTTTTGTAATTTGTTTTTAAACGACGTGAGCGTCACATTGCCAAGGCAGGTTGAACAAGTGATGAGCAGCCCATCTCTTAGACTGAGGCATCTGTTGAGTGCTTTCCCTGAACGCCTGGATCCCTGTACCACTCCTTATATAGCAAATTTCATGTATGCCTAGTTTACTTACAAGCTCTTTGCCATCACCACGTAATGCAAAGTGTGTGGCAGCAAACTCAGTGTAAAAAGAGGGGAAAACGTATTAATATAGCTCATAGCAAAAATACTCTCTGATCAATTATAGATTTTATAATTAAGAGTATAACATCAACCTACCTACTATTAACATAGCCTATGAAAATCCACAATCAGTGATGGATACATTACCCAACACTCAGTATAGAGTAAAAACAGAAAAAAGCCATACTAATTTGAGATGGATATCAAGCAGAAGAATACCGTTGAAGAGAAAGACGTTTTCTGCCCATGGGATTTCTTTATAGCATTAGTGCACGAATTAAGGGGTTGCTTCAGATTTTTCTGTGTTGCACAAGGATTTTGACAATTTTAGTTTCCTACAAAAATGCCAGTGCTGGACTTGTAACATGGGTTTCTTTGTCAAGATTGGGTTTCCCTGCCAGCATTTACATCTTCACTAAACTTTAGAGGCACTGTAATATGGAAACATTATGGTTGAAGTTTGAAGGGTTAAGACACTCATCAGACGACTGAGGCTAGAACCACATCTGCTCCACCCACTGGAAAGAAATTAAAGACAGGGGGAGGAGACAAAAAAAAAAAAAAAGAAAGAGAGAAAATAAACCCCTCTTCATAACAAAGTGAAATTTTAAAGTTTATAGCTAATTCTGAAAATGTTGATCCAATGGCTTGTCTAAAAAGCGATTATAATGTACAAGTGATTCCTGAGATATTCTGTAAGTGATCACGTAGTCTCCCACATAGCCATTGTATGAGGTGACTGGAGTTTTTTATTAGGTCAGGATGTTTTTTGGTCTGTTATTAGAACAAAGTAAATTACAAAGAAAAAATCATGTAGAATTGTGATTATCCTGTTTCTGCTTTAATGCAGTTCTTGAAAGACGTTCTAGTCAAATAATGTCTAAGGTAGTTGCCAGGACTCGGAACAAACAGGCAATTTTCTCCGTTTTGGGCTAGTATGTGCCTGTTTGATTGCATAAGTATTTCTTCCAATTAAACAGCACACAAACCGGTACTGAAATAATATTATGTAATGATGCAGAAAGGTTTCAGCTGGTTAAGCTTGTAAGGTTTCAGCACCAGTTAGACTCTTATCAGTTGAAGGGTAGTTCGGAGTGGTAGATCAGTAGCGATAGCAGCTTCTTGAAGTACTCAGTCAGTTGAGCATCGTGCTAACAATGCCAAGGTCGTGGGTTCAATTCCCGTTCAGTCCCCATGTGTTAGTTGATCTAGTCGAGAGGTGGCTTCCCTGGACAGGGAGGCTGGATTAAAATGATCTCTAAGGTCCCTTCCAGTCTAGGCCATTCTATGATTCTAAGCTTCAGATGCCTTGAAGTTGGTTGGAAATTATTGGATGTGACTTTAAAGCTTCTCCTCGAGGTGATATTGCTGTCGCTGGTGATCAGCTGAAATCAGTGGCTAGAGAGAATCTGGGGCTGCTCTTTGAGGGGTGGTTACTCCAGGTTGGCTATTCCGGCGTTGCCGTAACTGCAGCAATAATACTGATGCAAGTATCAAAATTCAGAGTTGGGGAAAGTTTCTCAGCACGTGTTCAGATGTCTTTGACTTCAATATACAAATCAGTCTTATTTTACAGATGGAAATGAAGATATAGGCATATCAGTATCATTCTTGGGAGTTACTCTAGCTGAACAGAACAAATACTAAGGAAGAGAAGCCACCTACCAGATCAAAATCAGAGCTCTGCAGCAAGGTGTGTGCCTGAATGTGTGTTCGTGGGGTGCACTTGGATTCAGCCCCCTGTCTGTGGTTCCAGCTCATAGGTTTATGAAACAAGACAGTTTGTTCTTACTCCGCTTCCTGCAATGTGGCCAAAAGGCAGCAGGGCCCCTCTCAAAATACCAGCCCTTCAAAGTGATGTACTTGGGCAGCACTAGAGTGTGTTTATACTGATTTAGCAAGTATGTGAGGCAGCAGCACAGCAGTGAAGAGCTCTACAGAGAGCTAGAGGGTTGTACGGAGAGGAGATGGAACGACCTTACTTCACAGTTCACCTGTACACCATGCTGAGCACAAAATTATCTTTCCAGACTTCCTAGAAAACCTGCTGGGGACCTACCAGATAGGAGGGACTTGTTTTGTGGCTGATCTTCTGCCCCCTGAGACAAGGGTCCAAACTCTTCCCTACTTTATTATGGGGCTGTGTCTTTTGTCAATTCATCCTAGGTCCTCCAGCCTAAGATTTTTTGGTGGGATTGTAGAAGGGGGAAGGGAAAAGATAATGTAGAACACTCACAAGGATGAATTGAAAGCTTTAGAACTAACAATGATCCTCTCCCTGTGATATCTGGTATCTAAATAAAGTTATATCAGTGTGTGCACAGGCCGTGAAAAGTAGCTATAAAATATTGCTATCGGGCTTTGGGGGTTTTTTTGTATGTGTTCTCTTGGAGGCAAGTGAGTACGTTAAGAGAACCACAGAAAGTCACATATAGGAGATAGGATACCTTAGGTTCTTGAATCATTAACACTAAAGACATTTTAAAGTGTTAGCTTCCAACTTAAGGAAAAGTAAGTAAATTGCGTGTAAAATATCCCCATGTTTATTCTGGAGTGAAGTGTTGCCTCACTTGACTTTTCAAAAATGTACTTCTCGAAACAGAGAGCCAAACTGAACTGGTTTTGTTTATCATATCTGTGAAAGTGTATCACATTGCCTTCTTTCTCTCTTTCTCCCTCCTCTT
>NW_009707707.1:0-20658 GCF_000703405.1 Apaloderma vittatum | reverse complement strand
CTTTCCATCTCACTTTCCTTCTCTTTTCCTAGGAGAAATCAGAAGAAAAAGCCTTGATGGCAGGTTGAAGAGTGTGTATCCTCTAAACGTTGCACCAAATTGATTCTTATGTGCTTAATGCATTTGCTTTGAATCCAAAGCCTGGAGGTTTAACTTAGGATGCCTTGAAATGCTGGCGATGAAGAAGGCATTTGCCTTCAGGTTGGGAAAACTTAAACTAACATCATCTCGGCATGATTAGAGCTCGTATGTACTACTGACCCAGGGGCATGCATCAACAGGCAAGAGTCGGCAAAGACAATAAATTCATTCTCTTGCTTTGGAGAATGCAGTTATAACAAGGTGAAAAGCCCTCCAACAAGAATAGTAAAGGTCATAATTATTAAGAAACCAAAGGATAAAAATATTTGGGAGTGTCATCACAGTGCTTACAGTATTCAGGGCATGGCGTGTGAGCAACGACTTGAAATTATTTTTTAATCAATACAAAATTGAAGGTCATCTTAGGAGTGAGACTCGGTTTAAGGAAATTACATCATGTTTAAAGGCTTGCAGAGTTTGCTCTTCAAGTAACCAGCATAGGCCTGAAGAATCAGGCTTTGAAACTGCAGAATCTATATCCTTGTGCCAATTATTAATACCAGTAGGTTCAGACTTACCGACCTTTCAAGAAAAGACCGTCTTTTTGTCTCGTGGTTGTGCAGTGTCAACACCTTGGCCCTCTAACTGGACTGGCTAATTATCAAAGAAATAACACCGTGCCGTTTCTATGGTAGAATTAAATCCTTGTAATAATTTCTAGGCCTGATTCCATTATCACACTGAAAACATATCAGTCTATACTACTCTCATTCTTGTTCCGTTCCTTCCCCTTTCTTGCCTTCCTAGTAGTTTCTAGTAAGCGTTAGAGGAGCTGGAGGTGGATGAGAATGGCTCTTTTTCCCGTTGATGGGGTGAAGGTGACTCCTTGACTTTCAAATATCTGCTGCACCAGCTATGCAGCCCAACAAACTGTATCTAGATTCTGCAGGTGTCCGTTGGCGTATTTCTCTTTTGTGTACATAAGACATGTGTAGATCTCCACCATGAATGCTATAGTGGAACACACTCGTGTCCCCGGGAAAGTTTCTAAAGAGTGCCTGTGGCACAGAAGCGTCCAGGAAACTTTGAGGGTTCGGAGGTGTGGAGCAAAGAGGCTTGACTCTCTGGTGGAGTTCAGGCACCTGCAGACTCCAGGCTCCTGCTCAAAAGCCACCTTGGAGCTTGCATAGTTCACAGCGGTGCCATGTTCCCTCCGAAAGCTGGCACTGGGGCCAATGGGAAGCGTCAGCGGGTTCAGCGGGACCTTTTCTCTTTTCAACACGGGCTGCTCCTGCTTTCGTGAACTTGGCAGCTGCCAGGCATCACGTCTGCAAGGCCTGGGGCTGCCTCTCTTGGCAGCCTTCTCGCCCAGCGGAGACTTGAAGGGAGCTCCGTGCTCCTCAGCTCGTCTCCTGCAACTCCCTCTAACCAGGAATGGCAGGGCTTGTCCCTGTGTTTCATCTCCTTAGGCGCTTCAAAGGGCTTGCTGTGATACAGGCTCCTTAAGTCCTTACGCCAAACACTTTTAGAGCATGTTTCAGGATTGAGAAGAGCTATTCAGGAAGAGTGCCATTCTCACCGTTGCAGCTAAGGAATGACTGCAGGATTCCATGTATAAATTCACTAACAAATCCGCATAATTGCCTTCAATGCATGTATGTTTTGATGCTCTGTGATTAGGAATCAGCCTTTTAATTTTATGTGCCTCTATAAATGAGAATGTGCAGATTATGACTTCTAAAACTTCCTTAAGCACAGCTTAAGGATGTCTTATCAAAACCTTTACAGTTAAGAAAGTGCATTACTAATTTCATATGATGTTTAAAAACTCAGGAGCCCACCTTTCTACTAGAAGACTGGTTTTTAAAAAATCAATACACCTTACCTTTCAATAAATTGGAACTTGAAGGCCAGCCTTCAAGTGCATTTCTAGTAAAGGTGGCAGTCCAATGCTTTTTTATTGCAAAATAAATACTTCCACATTCTTTGTGTGTGGAAAACTGACAGTGAAGCTATAACGGCGGCAGCCTGAATAGTGAAGGAATGGTGACTCAGCAGAAAACTTCACAAGATGTAACAAATGAGAACAATAATGCTGATCCTTTCTAATCCAGACTTAAAATTTCCAAAACGAGCGAACGTTTGAGGTTTAAAACCCTTTTAAAAATATTGTACTACTGCCCCAGCAATACCGCCTTTGTGAATTTCCGTTGAGAAGCTCTTTCTATAATTCACTCCTGGGAGCTAAACGGGCTGCAGTCAGAGGTTTCACCGTGCTTGGTCCTGGAGGATAAACATGTTAAAAACGCACAACCCTATGAATGTTGCTGAACAGGAATCGGAGTCAGGTTAGTTGGCAGCCTGTCTGCTCCTTCCTTATCTGGCTCCTCTTCTGTTAACCCCAGAAGACGAGGTGTGGGCAAACACGGGGCAGAGGCATCTCAGAAGTCACCTAAAGGCTGTTACCTCCAGGGCCAAACGCAGGCTGTTGTTGTGCTGTGTCCGTCCATGGACATGGGGATCTCCGGAGACCTCAGCAAGCTCCGTTTCGAAGTGTGGAGAAAAGAAATACCGATTCGAGGTTCTACAGATATTTTTGTCTGGATTAAAGCAAGGGTAACCTGTGCACATTTGCACTTGCCTGATTAGTGTTTACAAAGGTGTAAGTGAGCTGAAGTTAATTAGCAGTAATTTACTGTGAGCTCAAATCCAATGCATTTGAAGTGATGAAAAGGGAGTAAGTCTTGAATCTTCTGTGAGGAACAATATCACCAAAGGAGGAGGATGACCCTGCCCACTGCAGAGGGGTTGGACTAGATGACTTTGAAAGGCATCTTCCAGTCCAACATATTCTATGATTCTACTATCCTGAAGTTTGAAAGCCTAAAAATTCTCTGAATAAGAAAAAACGTCGAGAGCAAATAACTCTTTCCAAGGAAAAAGTAGTTGTGCAGTTCTCCAGTAACTGGTAGTCTTGGGGTTAATTTCCACGGAAAATATATTTTAGTGACGATTTTGTCATTGATATCTGTCTGTATCTTGTTACACAGCTGGCCTTAGCAGGACCATGTGCTGAGCTCTGCTCCCGTGTGCTACACCAGCAAGCGTTGGGTTTTACATCTTCAGTTCGGTGCTGTGTGTGTAGTGAGCTGTGAGAGCATCTGCCAAGCTACAGAGCTGTTCAAATGTCAGCTGGCTCCTTATCTGGCTAGGCTTCAGGCATACTTGCTTACAGGGTATATTAATTTCTAAAGTCAGAATTTTTGCCCTCTGTTTTGAGATTCTACCCTCTGGAATTCCTGAACCCTTTCCAAAAATTTCAACCCCACCCCAGACAGACCTATCTTTTGGGCTTCTTTCACCAGAAGGAGTTGTGAAGCCCTGTCGTAAACTAGGATTGGATTTTATTTCCTCTGCATTTTGCTGTGGGACTACGCTGATGATAGCCAGCTCTGTCAGACAGTGGTTTCCTGGACTTTCTTACCAACGCAGTTCAGTTTGCTCTCATCGCAGGTATCTCATTGTTCAGATACAGAAGACAGTCATTTTCTTGTAGGTGCAACAGATGGTCTGTGTTTGTGTCAAATAGCTGCCTTTGAGAGATGCTTACCCTCTTCGCTCTAGGAGGCTGCTTCAAATAAGCCATTATAGCTCACCAGACCATACCCTTTGCTGATGACCAGCCCTCTGGTGCTGCAGCTCACGTACCAGTAGTGCTGCCTCCACTCTCTGCTACAAAAGCATTGTGTGTGTTTCTATAGGGCAGGTTTAGATCTTGCTCTGACCAGCTAAAGGGAACCTTTGAGGAGAATTGTGAACAATTAACTTTGGTTTAGACATACAGAAATAAAAATATACTTCTGCTTTGCATTCCCTGGACCTGTACATTGAGTGACTCGTATCAAAGGCAGCTTGTGGTACCTTTACTGGAGCGGATCAAATGAGTGTTTTCTTCTGCTAGCAAGAATGACCTGATGCAGAGCTTTTTCTTTCAGACATTTCTTTTGCAATGTATCCAACAGTCTTTCAAGTGCCCCCTTTAGTTTAGCATCACAGGGAGCTCGCTCACCCAGCGGTTATTGTTGGTCCAATGTGATGTAGCAACATCCCGTGGCACAGATCGTCCCTGCGGAGGGGCCACACTTTCTGAAAGTAACACTAGCGCAGGTCATGGAAATAATGACACCTGTCAAATCTAAGTTGAAAATAACTCCCATAAAGACAGAAGCTTTCTATTACCTTCAGTGAGGGAAAGTGCACCAGGTAGAACCTAAAGTATAAATCCTGTTGCCATACAGAAGTGTCTTCTGTATTTCCTCAGAGTTTTCATTTGTGCATGGTGATTAAAGGTCTAGCTCTGTGCTCTGGCTTTCTGAGGGGTAGGAACCATAAAGGAGATGAAGAAATGAACAGTAGAGTCATGTGGAGAAGTAGTTTTTTGGTGGCCTCTTCCTGATTCTACTCATCCCAATGTACCTGTAGATGGGGCTTGCACTGATTATTCTGCCAACCTTCAACATCGACACAGACAGTTTCTTGTCCCAGAGAAAATTATGCCTTGCCCCCTTCTTAGCCAAATATAAAAAATTGCCAGCAGGTGGCATGCAAAGGGTGCTGTTTCCGATGGCGTTTTCTTTGGTGGGGTTTTTCCCCTTGAAAGTAAAATAAAATAGAGATGGGAGCTTAAAAGACGGTCAAGTGAGAAATCCCCGCTTTTGCTGGCAGGCTGGCGATTACCGCTTCACCAGCAGAAAAACAGGCCTGCCTTGCTTCTCCTTCCAAAACAGTGTCGCAAAACACTCTGGAGTTTTCAGTCTCGCCGCGGAACTCTGGAGCCGGAACGACTGCGTGCTGTCAGGGTGCTGGCCCTCGCCTTCACGGCGCGCGGGCTGTTGACGGCGGCGCTCGACTTGTGCCCGATGGCTGGCGAGAATGACAGAAAATACAAGGCACTTTGTTTCGTGGTGCCATTCCAGATTTCTCTGTGACAACAGGTCAACAGGCTGGCCTACTGCCATTGGGAAACGACGTTGGGATGAAAGCAATACTATTTTTTGTTTGTGGCCTTATTAGAAATGTCTGGGTTTAAGAAACTTCTGCTTCTCCCACATTAGCGCTCTAGACAAATCTTGAGCTACCTTTGTGGCAAGGCCTAACAAACGCTGTCACTTTGACCTAATCCACTTTTCTGCACAGCTGTGCTAAAGTCACCTTTAGTTTTATCACATTTTAATGCAAACAAGGCCGGAAGGGTGCTTGTTTGGATTGAAGAAGCTGTGACAATTCATCTGAATGGGGACTTCAGTAACTGGGAAGAAAAATGTGACAGGGAGCTTTATCACTGCATTGTACACAACAATCTGAAAATTATTGCTTCTTTAGGGGGCTATTCTCTTCTTGAGGCCTAGCCCAGTCTATGCTAAGCAGCTAGACAGAACTTTGAATGGTTTGCCAGTCCTAAAGACAGATTTTAATTCTATTGTTTGTGGGTATCCCTGACTTTCCTAAGAGGATTCAAAGACAGGCTGCAGAACAAGGCAGCTGACATAAGACTTTGGCCAATCTTTAAAATTCAAATAGCAAAGGCAGCTTTCCTCAGTGCTCTGAAACTGGTCAAACTCCGAAGATGTTTGCTTTCAAAATCTGGCAAGTTCACGCAAAACTAAATGTACTTGCAAAACATACTTTGTTGAGGCTTTAGGGGGGAAAAAAGTTTGCTTAACCACTGATTTCCTGTAACAGTGCGAATAAAGCAGAGAGGAAAGATTTAATTTTTTTTCTTTTTAAAACCTTGACATTGCCATAGCAAAAGGACTTTTACAGAAATTATATATATATATATAAACATTTATCAAATATGGGCAAATATTTATATAGGCACAGCTCACGTTTGCACGAATATTTTTTTTAATACTTCAAATAAATTCCAAGTGAAACTGGACAAATGCTTAAATGTTGGAAAGCACTATCACAGACTTTGATAAAGCCTATTGCAAAGTGGATATTCAAAGTATTTGCAGAGCGTCATTGAACGAATCCTTCTTGAGGCTGCAGAGTAAAACGTGGGTACTTGGAAATAAGGGATTCAATCTCCTAGGAGACAGTGAATTGGGGCTCGGTGGGCTCTCAGGAACCGGGGGCTGCTTGCCTGGCTGATGCTGCTCTCCCAGAGCCGTGAGCTGAACTGACAAACGTGCTCACGGGGTGAGGAGCTGACTGCAGAAGCCAAAAATGCTTCTCCTGGAACTCACACACCTGTCCGTCCTGCTGGAAAATATTAAGTGAAATGGGTTTAGGAGATGGACATCTTCAGCCTGAAGATGTGAAATGTTTTATGTGGATCTTAAAACACCACTTCTGCACAAATATTGGCGATATAATTGTACTTAGCTATTACTCTCGCAGGTGGAAATGAATTGGGGATGCTTAGTAACAGTGTGGGCAAATGCATTTAGTTGAGATGTACCTCCCTCTCAATGCAAACGCGTGCAAGTAATCAGGACATCCAGGACCAAGCTGTCATCCTGACAGCTCAGCGCTTGCTATGGAAATAATTACTTCAGATTTGTGCAGTCTTTTCTCTACTCCGCATCTACCCTTGGTTGCTAAGAGTGCAAACTGTGGTGAACAGTGGCAGCATCAACACCCAAAATTAACTTGGAAAATTCTGCTGTCAAACAGAAAAGGGGACATCTGTCCAAGCTGGTTTTGGTGACCACATGTGCCTGAAAAGGAATAGCAATCTGATTCTGTTGGTTTTCTTTAAAGAGAATCTGCAGATTAGGTGGTGGCTGGCAGATAGTTCATTGTGGAAAAGTGCTTTTATTTTATTTTTTAAGGGAGTTTGTATTTTGAACTTTTAGAAGCCTTTAATAACAGCAATGCTTGGCAGCAGCATGATTATCCTGATTGTGTTCAGAAGCCACGTACTTTCTGGAATGCCCAGAAACCAGCATGCTGGTACTGAAAACCTCGGAGGACAGCTCCTGTCCTCCTTGGCAACTACAGAGCAAAACCCAGCAGCTTCTGTTCTGACTGAAACCTGTGGGGTTTATCGTGCGGGCTTGAGAAAACTGTGGGACGTTGCTGGAGAAAGGAGCCAAGCCTGTAGCTCCTGTTGAGCAGCTCAAGCCCTACAGGCAGCCCAGGAGCGCCTCTTGCAGCCTCCGCCATGGACAGCTCCTCAACAGCCTCCATCAAAACTCATCCATGCATTGAGGCAAAGCCTCTCCTGCAGAAAGTGGTGCCTGTGGAGGGGCTAAGATCTCCAAGCTGCCACCCTTGGACTGGTGGACACCCTGGCTGGAGCGTATCTGCTTAGTTTTATCGAGTAGCAGCATTTGTGATGCTGCTTTGCACCAGCAATGTGTCGCTTCTGCTTGAGTCCTTTGAATTTTGCCCTACCTGATACGTATGTTAAGCTGCAAGACTATTTTTGATATATTTGAAAGGCAATTAGAATTATCTCTAATTTTCATGACTTCTATGCCATGGCTTGTCTGGGGCGTTGCAACTGCTGCTTCATGAATAGCTTTCAATTCTTTCCACTGTGTTCTTTGCATCTTCTTACCACTTTCCTTATTATTTGCTCATCACCTTTCTGAAACCACACATCTTCAACTTTCCACCTCGTCCAAAAAAATAAAAATCCCTCTTGAGGTGTCCACTAATTACTTACAGATTAGTTCAGGTATTTACTAAGGGGCAAACACAAAGGAGAAATTGAAGACTGTGAACCTACAAAAACCTGTCTCCTCATACAGCAATTTCAGGTTTTTCTCACCTTACCTTTGCCATCCATTTTATAATCAGACCACTTTCCAGGGAAGGAAGAAAAAGAAAGATCCTTCTCTTCCTCCTCCCATACCTGCCTGCCTCACGCCGACAGTCATTATCTTGAGTGAGCTGGTAAATTCTTAAGCTTAGGTCTGCTCCTGTACTCTGTGAGACTCTAATGGATCTGGTTATACCCACAATAGCTCTACACTCAAACCACTGTCGTGGACTCCGGTGCAAGATAATTAACCACAGTGAGTTATAGGTCCGAGGCTGAAAACATAATGAAAATCAAGGTCAGTTCCCCTGTTGTAGGAGACTAGGAGGAGTCTGCTGTGTGGGAGGAGGCTTCCCGCTCTCTATAAGACGGCTGGTTTTAATATTTAGTGGAATTATATCTTCAAAAAGAAAGTTTTAAATTTGTTGGCTTACTATGAAGTGAAGAGTGGTCGTCTTTAATCCACCACTCTTCATAAATTCATTAGAGCTCACTGGACCTGGAGGGGAAAAAATAAAAAGAAAGAAGTCTTCTATTTTTGTCACCAAACAGTTTTCCAGTGATTGGGACTTATTCCCTGGGTTCTAGGGATGTAGAGGGAATTCCTGGCAAATTTCACAGTTTATGGGAATCAGCACTGAAGTACTGGATCTTTGGGCAGCACCAGAGCTGTTACTCTAGAAGGTCTTTCTTTGATTTCGTGTAGGTAAGACCTGTGGGTTTTGGCCAAAGCAGGAGGGTAACAAAAGTCATATCTAGTGATATTTGAGATTTGACATAGATGAGATAAGACAAGCATCTGCATGTGCTGTGTCAACAAGAAAATTCCATTTAATTAGAGATCATGATGTTTTTATTTATATTTTCTAAGGGATTATGGTTTATATTTCATTGCTTCAGTATTATCAAAGGGAGGAAAATAGCCATTGTCTACATAGTTACAATCTAATATGTAACTTTGCACTTTCTAACTGGGCCTGGGTTGGTACGTCACGCTTGGTGATGAGCTCTGCCACCAGCTGTGATTGTTCTGCTCCGCTCTTCCCACCTCGTACAAGTATAAATAAGGAAAGGACATGGCTCTCCTATTGAGGGTCACATAGCAAATTAGTTGCTGAGTACAAGAAGAAATAAAATCCCACTCACTTTCTTAATTTTGTGAGCTGCCTGGAAGGGGAAGCGTGGGGTTTTTCAGAAAAATGAGATGTGTGTTTTCTGGAATGCATTGCTTTTCAAAATAAGCATTAGTCCATAGTATTGTTCTGCATATGTGGGGGTCCATTACACTTTTGAAGTTATTGATGCAAACTCCATTGCAGAGGACAATGGAGGTAGATGGTGGCAAAACCCCGAATTAGTAGACAGGGCATTAAGAGGAGCAAATGTCACCTGGGTCATTAATCTATTGTGTACAAACTCTGCAAGAGCTGTAGTAAGCAGCACCCTATTCCTAAGGGAATAAGTACAGTTAAAACCTCTCATGTCATAGATCTTGTACGCTGTGACCAGTCTGTTGAAGATGCTATGAACAAAATGAAGAAGCCTGAACGTAGTAACATGAGCTAAGGACTATAACAGAATTGTAAATTAGGACAGGTTGAGAGGGAAAGAATTTAGCTGGGGTTGCAGCGCTCACTACTGTGCCTGTTACTTCATTTTCAGCTTCCTTCCTTCCCAGCAGATGAAGAACATAAGCCATCTCTTGGCTCATGGTTACACTTCTCTTGCTGTTTGAATTTTATGCCATTGTCTTTTCATCTCTCACAACCTATCTCATTAATTCTACTTTATCTCTGGTATCTCCTTCCTTCACTGCTATACCACCAGAAAGAGTTAGCAAATTCGCTCTGCTGATTCCTTCCTTTCCTCTGTCCAAGGTAGGTAGGTTTTCTTCCTCCTTAAACTTTGCCAGTTGTCTGCCAAGGCAGTCCAAACCCTCAGTCAGCCACATCATGTCCCTCACTCATAGTCTACATGCTGGCTCTTGGTAATTTTCCTCCACCAGTAGCCAACATTACAGCCTTAACTCTACTGGCTTATCTGTTAAGCCCTCACTCTTTACTGTGCAAATGTCCTTCGCTATTTCATATTCTCTGTATCTCCAAATGTATCGGCTGATTCTGCCTTGTCCTGCCCAATTTTGCACTGTTCGTATTTTTGATTTCCCTTGCTCCCTCTCTCCTTGTCACAGCAGGAGCATATACTTTTCTCTCCCATTCTAAAGCAACCTACCTTTGACTCCCTTTTGCTTTGAAGTCCTTCCATTATACCATCGTTTCCTCCAGTGCTTCAATTTCAAGTTATTAATGTAACAGAAGTTATCAACCAAACTCATCTTTTTGCCTCAGCATTGCTGTTGCTTTCCATCCACGGCTGGACTGTTGCTTCAGCAAGCCCCTCTGCACCCATCTGCTCTTGATTTGGGAAACAAGGTACATGCACAAGCAGCAGAGCTTGTCTTCTTCTCAGACCCTCTTTCCAGACAGAGGAAAGAGATCCGTAATAAAATGCTAATTTGAAGATAATTAAGAAGGTAGTTGGCTAAGAATATTTACACTGTTAATCATAAATATGGCATAAACCTGTCTCCAGCTGTTCAGGTCAATCCTTCCATGCCTCTACACCTGACTTCGAGATTTTAAACTGTCCCGAGTGGAAGCTATGACCACGCGTATTTAGGTAAATGGGGCTGTTGGTTTCATTAGAATATACATAAAAGCCTGTTGGCTTGCTCTGTGGAGTATTACTCTATGAAATATTTTATAACGCATAAACAGATGGAAATGGATGCTTTAGCCCTCTGTTCCTTCAGCTTTAGCTCAGCTTGGGGCCGCCGTGCCAGTCTGTCAGCTGTAGGGTCTCGTAGTAAATGAAACATTCTCTACACGTGCCTTGGATTGCTCCCTGGAGAGTAAGGAAATAAACTCGGTAGCTGTTGGACTGTGGGAAGTGACTTAGGGAGACAAGGGAGTATTTTGAAGAGAAACGAAGCTGTGACTGTGCATATTGCCTTTATACCATATTTGGCTTTTGTAGATGAAAGTATGAAGCTGTCGTAGTTGGGGCACTCCTGGATGTTACTAGTGACAAATATTGCCCTGGGACCAGCCATGGCAGGCTGATAAATGGAGGTTTTTGGAAATGTCTTTGCAGAAGTATTTGGGAAACCAAACATAAACTCTTTACTGAATTGGCCAGGGGTTCTTTTGGAAAACTTTCTTTTAATGAACTCAGGTCTGATTAGTTGCCTGGAATCCGTGAGCCAAAATATTTCCATTCAATAAATCATGTCATTTAGTTATCACCCAAAAAAATTACTGTACACAAAAAATTGACAGTTAGACACAAGCTGCAGGTGGATGAATACAAACATTCACACTGTTTTCTCTTATTTAATTTGCTTAATACATTTTAGCACTGTTAAACCTTCTCACCATTCATTGGACATAACTAAATGATAGCTGAAGTGACATATGATGTGCTGAACTGGCAGGGTTAGCTTTTCAAACCCTCTATTTAGTGGTTTAACAAGCATTTTAATAGATACACAACAGTTCAATCTCAGGAGTTGCTCCTCTGTTCTTCAATTATCTGTTGGTTTAATTAAGTGTCGTTGTGATACACGTGCTTCCTTTAAAAAGAAAATAATAGCATGCCTGTGGCTTTTCTAAAGAAAATTTGAAGGTTTTATGGACACCATAAAAATCTATTTGAAATTTCAAATACCTTCAGAAGTTTCAAGGTTTACATCATTTGATGAAATTGTTTTCTTGACGTATTGCAGTGAAGCCGTTTTGTCCGTAGCTGTCTAAGCAGTGATTAGATTTGCACTTGAAATAAAAGATTATTTTAGAGCTATTTTTTCTGTATAAAATATAGAAAATAAATGGAAGATTAGCCTGGTAAAGTCTAGTAAACAGGGCATGAAGAACTGGATAATTTTAATCTCTTTTGACACTCAGGCTGAATTGCTTACAGATACACTGCCTACACCAAGAAGGCAAGCGAAACTTGTCACATTGACCTGTTGTTGCTGTTCTTCTTGGTTTTAACTTCTGAGAGCTCAGAGTAAAGCAGTATCTGGGGGGAGGCAGTCTTGTTGGAGGTTTTGGGTTGGTTTATATTGTGAGGGTTTTTTCTTTTTTTCCTGGGGATCTGTCTGTCTCTGTGCTGCACACTTGTGTGGTAGTTATATAGCGTAACCGGAGATTAATATTCTGGAAACCACAATTTATGATAGCTGCGATCGCACAAGTATCAGCTGACGGTACTGTGTCACGTTTTATTTCAAAGAAGTAGCGGTAACAATGGCTTATAGTAATAACAGTAATGCTCCTTCCCCCGGGGGAAAGGCAGAGAATGCTATCTTGCCACATGATCTCATTTCTTTTAAGCTTTGCACTAACCGCTGACATATCGCATAAATGCCTCCTTTATTACCTGCCAGTGATTGTCTTCTGTGTTGGGAATAGCCTCCGGAACCCACGTCCACATGCCAGCAAAGTGCTTCGCTTGCTCCATGTGAATTTGTCTCTGTCTGGCGCTCCGTGAGGCCCCTCTATACACCTGAGCATCCTGACTACCTCGGGTAGCCTAAATTACACCGCCGATGAAAGGCTTTTGTTCGGGTGCCTCGGAGGAGCTGGGGCTGGGAGTTGGCACAGGCTGGGGCTATGTTTCTCTATTTGCCAAGTAAGTAATTTGCCATTTTAGTTAGCGGTCGGTTTTTTTGGTCTGGGGTTTGTTTTTGGGTTGTTTTTTTTTAAAGTTGTGTCCAGGTAGTAATGTAGCCTGGCCACACATCTCCGCAAGGATTCTGGTTCTTATCTCTTCGGTTGCTTTTGAACAAAAGCAGCATTCAGTCACATCACTTCCCTTATCAGCTTGCTAGCAGATAAAATAGTTATTTTTCAAATTGCCTCTCTCTTTCCCATTTTAAATAGGCCTATATAGATACTTTTCAGTCATTTTAGTCTGTAGATACTTGTTTCACATAAACAAGAATTACACGTTCTGTTTTATATGACTATTCATTCAAACTCCATTTCCTTTCAAACAAAGCACATTCTCTGTCTTTCATTATATTACGCTTTAATCTGTTCTGTCCAGCTCTGCTTAAATTAAATGCAAGGGAGAAAGTGGCACACAAGTCTGAGTGACCTTTTTTTCCCCAGTAGTGAACTGCAGTCTACTACGCACACGTACTCAGAGTAGTATGTCACTCACTGATGGAATTGGTAGACAATACCTTTCACATTCAGGTTTTTTTCCTTTATTTTTCTGTAATGTACTGTTTTGAAAAGGCTGGTAATTATAAGGTACTGTGAGTACAGCAAAGGACTAAGCTCTTCAATAAATTTGTGCTTTGCAGATAAATATTTTGATCGATGGTTGTAAGTATAGCAACAGCAATAGCAAACTGCTGCGTCTGTTTGCTGCACTCTGGGCCTCGCAGCTCTAGAGCTTCCTCCCTAAAACCGCTCCTCCAGGTCTCTAAAGGTCTACAAGTCCTTCTCTCTGTTCGTGCTCTTCCAGCCAAGCCTGGACTCAGCTTTGCCAGAGTCCCTCAGCGCAGCTTTCCGGAAACCTGGGGGAGAAGCTGATGGTTCCCCACAGGGTCTCAAAGTCGATGCCCTTGGGGCTCCTGCCAGCTTTGCCTCCAGCTTCCGTACCACCACGTGGGGCCACGGCCATCCCTCTTGGTGGTTCACGAAATGCCTCCCAGCCCCTGAGCCCCAGAGCTCTGCCACAGGCACGAGGTTCATAGAGATCCTCACGGCTTTGCCAGCAGAGGAGAACAGGCATTTCCAAATGTCCCCTTATTTCTTCTTGCTGCACATGCGCTCACGTTGTAACTAACAAACAGGCCCTCTGCAAGCCGACCCCAAAATATTCTGTTAGCAGGGCTGGAACGCCACAGTCTTTTCTGCCAGCTATTGTACAAGCTCTTTGGTCTCCAGATGGCAAACCATGCAAGCTAAATAGTGAGGTGCCATCATGAGAATACATTGTTCAAATGCTATTTTTTTCACGTTTTGGGACAAAGCTTTCAAGGTCTTATTTTTGCCTCAGCATTCTGTCCGTTTCAGCTGTCTCCGTATAATCTTGAAATAAGGACCAAAGATGCACTTGTATGCTGTACTTTCAACTGCATAAATATCTGCTTCACTTCTGTTGCCACTACTCAAGCTGTCTAAACAACGGCTGGGAATGATGGTAACAACTAACATGGAATAGCCCTGGGAAAGTATAATAATGCAAACTTGGAATGGGGGCGAGGGAAATTGTCTTATTTTCTTTTCTTCAGAAACATGAACTTACTTCCCACGTTTGTTTGCTTTACTTTGCTGATTTGCCAGGTGCACGGATCCAGTAGGCCAGGGCGCACCCAAGACATTTGCCTGGATGGTTTTCTTTCCTTTTACATTGCTCTTCAGATCCTGTTGCATAAATTAACACGTCATTTTCCCACATTTGGTAGCACAGGGTTAGTGGTTAAACATGGTTTCATTCTCCTTTTTCAGTTGTGTTGAATCAACAGCACACGGCGTCGGGTAGGATGCGGGTATCAGGTACGGTGAGTTGAATCAGAGAGTAACTGAATTTCCCTGTTGTCGTGTGTGAAACAATCTCTGCTTCTTACTGTTTGCTCACAACTGTGGTGGTAGAGAGCTCTTAAGTCTGCAGCTTGCGCCCTCATTTGATAGTTTCATAAACCGTTAAATAAGATGTTTGTATGCTCTTAGCAAATCTCAGTTTTGCACTGACCTAGTAGAAAGCTTTTTATTTGGTCCTAGTTACCTGAAGAGTAAATACCAGAAATTATCCCAACAATACTGGGAATTGCCCTGTCCTCAGTCTGTGCAGAAAGAGAGGTGAAGATAAATCATTAAGAATGGTGCCTCCAAAAGTAGCATCAACAGGGCCAGATGTAGCAGGGAAGTTTGGGTTCAGTGATTAAAGAGAGGAGCTGAAAGTCAGGACTTCTGGCTGGCACACTAAGCCACAGTTTTATTTTTGGTAAAGGGACTGAAGCTCTCATTGGTTTACCTAAAATTCTGTGAATTTGCCCTCTGAAGTGCAGGTGAGGGGTGGCTGATTTTTATGCAGCTGACTTTCATTGTTCCAGTGCTTATTGGTACTTTGCAGGTATAAACTGAGATAAGTACTGTCGGCATAGCCATTTAAAATGATGGCAAAGCAGCCCTCCCTTAGGTGAGGAACACATTCCTTCCCTGAGCATTGCCTGTGCCTTTGGTTGGCTTGCAGTGCAGGATGAAGAGCTGGAAGATTAGAGTGTCTGTCCCTTTTTGCTTTCAAAAAGAATTTTCATTCAGTAGTGGCTAAAGCTGGTGGACAGATGGCGTCAAAAAGCCCTTTAACTAATATGGGTTGCCAGCCCTACATCCTCTCTTCTGTGAAACATTTCATTCATTATGCAGTTTCAAGAAACAGTGAGAGCCAACTCTTTCTGCCAGTGTCACCACTGCACGTAACTCCCCCTTCTTTCCAAAGAGCTGTCAAGAGGCATTTTTCTTCGAAAGGGGTAGCGATCTAAGTCTTCCTACAATCAGCTTCTGAAGAGGAAGGGCCTTGCATTCAGCCAGAGTGTTAGCAATTGCTGAGATGGAATTAAAAAAAGAGGAAAAAAAAGTGGAAAGAAACCCTCAAACAGTGTCAGGGGGCTATTTACCCTCAAACAGTGTCAGGGGGCTATTTACCTCAAACAACTTCGTTTGGATGGAGTGTGCTGTACGGACTTTGTTTTACACATCCAGTTCAATGTGCACTAAGAGAGAGAGCGCCTCACACGCTGTGTAGGTTACCAGCAAGGGAAAAGAGAAATGAAAATAACCCTGAAGCTTTTCCATCCTACAAGAGCTTCTTAATGGCTTCGAGTAATTAGAGGCTGCACAGCAAAATTGGCTATTTTTCATTCCAAGCCCCATTTTAATTCAGCTCAAAGTCACCTGTTGGTAGAAGAGGAGGAACAACCAACTTGTTGGTTCTGCTTCTGTGAAGTGTCAGAATCGCTTCCTTTAAAAATGCGAGGAATGAGAGCTCCTCTGGGGACAGCAATAGTGGCCTCAGCCTGCAGGAGGGCTGGGCCACTTCACCTTTCAGCTGTCACACCTAGGACAGGAAAAATTCTTGGGTTTGCCCCAACAAGGAACAAGAGCTGTATTTCCTCTCATACATGCCTTTTCCATACCCATACACCTGCAAGATTTGGACTTTCTTCATAGTGTGATGGCCCTACTTTCTTTCTTTTAACTGGCAGAGAAGGAGCTGAGGAGGGAAGAAAAAAACATGCTCGGAGTTCTGAAATTCTCTGAGTTTGATCCGTTTGCTCTTCATTTTTTCTGTAAATACAAAACATTTTTAGAGTAACTACAGCCATTCAGAGTAAATGGGAATTGAGATAGGAAGAGGAAATACATTTTTCATTTCAAAGCACATCTCAAACTCCTTTAAATTCAAGGAATTTAAAGCATCCTAATTTTCTGGCTGCCTAGTACAAGGAGAAAGGATAAGAATTCTCCCCAATCATAATAAGATTTCTTTAAGTTTCAAGAATTTTTTGAAGTGTTTACAAATCCAAGTCAGTTAACAACGGCTCACATGAAGAGCTGTGAACAGTTTGATATCGCTGCTGCACAGATTGTGAATACATGTGAAAAGGAGTTCAGCAGAATAATTTTAACTCCAGTCATGAAATTAACTTCAAATTTTGCAGACAGAATGAACGTATTTTCTGTGGGACTTCTTTGCTTTGCCTGGTGTGAACACTTCTACTAATTAGCGTTTGGTCCTTGAGCATCAAATTCATGTTTCTGTAGGTTTCAGGAAACATAGAATTTAAATCTAAGACTTCATACAACACTCGTTTCAGAGGAGATATGTATATATTTACGTTCTTTGCTGACAAAATAAATTTATTCCTCTTGCATCAATGTTTTGATGAAAGCATACAAAATGCGACCAAGCCCTTGTCCCAGACACAGTGAACCTTGGTTAGTGTCTGTATGCTTAAGGAAATAAATAGCCAAGCTATCCAAACAACCTGTTCATCCTGAAAAGGTACAAGCCTGTCCAGAACTGTTCTGATCAAGCAAATTATAAACATCAGCAACAGTAGGTTAGAAAACAGCAACGTGATTTAAACAGATCAATCACAAAAGGGGTTTTCTCTGCCCAGTCCTTTAAGTAAGGAAACTACAGAATTTTTGGGAAGATCCGGGGGCGACAGAGATGCCAGGAGAGAATGTTCAGAGGGAAGCCAGAAGGAAAGGAGAACCTGAGATACATTGAGGAGACCCCAACATCTTGCACCATGGTTGGGGTGATCTTTCCAGCACCGAGAGAACAGGGAGGACTTGAGGTAACCCACAGCCCTGCACCAAGACTTCTGGAGCCACTTTGCTGCCCTGTAAGACTCTTTTCCTGAACCACATTTCCTCTCCCATGGGAAGCGTAAGTAGCGTAATTGAAATGCATGTGGTCAGCGAGATCAAAAGACGTTTTTAGTGGTTTCACAAGTGACAGAGTGAATAGGGAGTGACATGGCAAAGAAGCCATCGGAAGGGGCAGTTCGAAAGGATCCAGTCATTCCCTGTTCCTGGATTAAATTGCAACAAATGAAAGACAATGAAATCCAAGAAGAGGCTGAAATGTTTAAATGTTGGGAGATAATCTGTTCTGAGCCAAATCCTGCATTTCTAAACACCCTGACAGAATCTGAATTTAGTTCACAACAGCATTAGTCAAGGACTTCATCTGTGTTTCAAAGGGCAGCCTCAGAATGGCTCGGAAAGTTCCATTTCAGGACAGATGATAACTGTCACATCACTATCTGTGCCATTTTGGTCTGCAGAAATGGGATTGGAAAATGTAAAGAGCTTCTCATGTTTCAGTATTTTGGCTGCTATACTCAAACTGACAAACATAGAGGGAGTTTTAAATGAAAGCTTTTTAGGCTTCAGTGTGAGACTAAATGTGTTGCCTGATTTAGTTGAGAGGCGTCCCTGACCATGACAGGGAGGTTGGATTAAATGATCTCTTAAGGTCCCTTCCAGCCTAGACCAGTCTAGGATTCTAGATCAAATACATGGGTCTACACCATTGCAGTGCAGTTCAGATCATTAATTAGAAAATGAGACTGTGGCACATCTGTATGACAGGGCATTCCAGAATTAAGCCGACTAGTATGAGCCTCTTGCCAACAATTACTAAGCCGTGTTTGGGTGGACACAAGGGTCTTGCAGGATGAAAGCCCGCACTTGATCTTAATGTAGTCATGGTTCTCACATTTAAAGTGTGTTTCACCAAGGAGGGCTTTTTTGTTTGTTTTCAGAATCTCAGAACCTGAATAAGCAGTCTAATAGGAGTCAGCTGAAATACCCACCCTGCCTATCCTATTTGTAGTGCTTTATAGCTTAGAGAATGAGACTGTGCTCTAAATCATGAAATAACAACTCTCCCCCAAAATGCAACCCCAAGTAGTATAATTATCATGTAATGACATTTGTCTATGTGAATTCAAACTGTCCTGAATAATACATGCCTTGGTGTCTCATGGTGTAATGTAGTTTTAAACACTATGTGTTTCAGAGAAATCTAGGGGTTTAGCATTTATTCTTCCATTGTTACATCATTAAATGCAGTGGAGCGTCGCTTGGTTGCCATCTTTAGTTGCTCAGACTTGTGTGTGTGGTTTCAGTCCACTTTGTTGAGTTGAACTACATGTGCTTTAATAGTCAGTTGTAGGAATGGACTATGGAGTTATTCCAAACTCACAGAAGGAAGGAATGAATGTGTTTTCCCTCCTATGTTGATAGGAGTACTACTCTTGAAGGAAGAAAATTATCTTATTACATAAGAATCCAATAGGAGGAAGCGCTCAAGGTAATACACTAACGTGCATTATAATAGTCACTCTTGAAAGGTGAGGCATAATTTGAAGTGCAACGTCCTTGTAAATATTCAGTCATTCAGTAAACCTAATAATCTTTGTCTTTGTTAGTTAATGCTTTTTAATTGCCAAAGCAATAACTGGAGAAGGCAGGTGTCAGTCTAAGGTAATTACACCAAAATACTGCGCTAATAATATCAGTCCAAGCCACGTCCCTTTTCTGTTGAGACTGCTATGGAAAGGAAGTGGAGCTAGTCTAGAAAGAGTTCAAGGTACTTCAGAATTCAGGAGGGTGGAGAAGGGAAGCAATGCACAAGGGAGATGCAGCTGTTGGGGTCTGACAGGAATTATGAATGCCAGTGCAAGGGACCTGCAGCTCAAGGATTGCTTCAGAGCAGTACGTAGTTGCAAGACATACAAAGGTTAGTAGTGTTACCTATACTACATACCTGAGCGGGGTACACCACCGGACAAATCTTGCACCGTACGTAGCTCATGGGAGCCGGCAGATCTCTTTCTTGCTCTTCTCTTTGCTGTGGTATAGAAATTTGGCACTGAGCTACTGGGAATACCCTCCACTTTCCTATTAATTGTCAACTTTTAAGCCCTCTCTATCTTACTGGTTGCTTTGTCCTGCTCGTCACCTTCAGCAACGGGGAGAAAAGGGAAAGCCAGGTGGATAACTTATCCTCAGTGGATGGCTTCTGCCTTCATAAACTGCCACGATTCTGCACTTCCCACGTATGGTAGCACAGGACTAAAGATAGACTTCACTTCTGGGCCTTTCTCGCACCCAAGTACCCTGTTTACTGGCAGCATAATCTGACCTGGCATGTTTAAGAGCAGAATGCTTTCCTTAGCTATATTGAGTTGATGACAAATACTTCCAGGAAGTACATAAAGAAGAAGAAAAAAATCTTTTCCAGGAGAATCATTTGTTTAAGAGTGCACACGCTTGCAGTGTAGGTGCATTGCTGTGTGAGTTTAAATGTTGTTCTAGATATGTCAGGTGCTGGCATCTCCATCATATGCTAGTGTCTGATTTTAGTAATGAGGAGAAGATGTATTGTTTGGATCGTCATAAATCTCGCTGAAAGTATTAAAAGATGTTCAGATGCTCTGACTTACTATAACATATTGAAGTTGTCGATTTCCTTTACTTGAGATGTATAGGAACAATTACACCTGTTGTAGTAGAAATTCTCTTAGTTAATTGTCTCCTTTAAGCAAGTATGAAGTGATGCCATACAAAATTACTAAATCCCCATTCACCATTTCATACTGTATAAATCCAGTTCACAACCTTCAACAAGATGAAGGTTAGACAACAGAAGAGAATTTCAGCAGTCTTGTCCCTGGCAAACCAAAGACAAATCTTGGTCACAAAACCCAAGCCAGCTAATTGTAAGCTTCTAATAATTAATATTTTGAACAAACTATCGGGGAGCTGACTATGACCAAGTTGCAGAAGACAAGCCGATGGGGGAGGAGACCAGCCTGGCTGAACAGAGAGCTTTGGCTGGAACTTAGGAACAAAAGGAGAGTTTATGGTCTCTGGAAACGGGGGCAGGCAAATCATGAGGATTATAAACAACAAGTGAAGCTGTGCAGGGAGAAAATTAGAGAGGCCAAAGCCCACCTAGAGCTAAACATGGCCACTGTGGTGAAGAATAACAAGAAAAGTTTCTATAAATACATTAACAGTAAGAGGAGTTCTAGGGAGAATCTCCATCCTTTGTTGGATGCAGAGGGAAGCGCAGTGACCACCAATATGGAAAAAGCTGAGGTGCTTAATGCCTCCTTTGCCTCAGTCTTTAACAGCAAGATCAGTTGTTCTCTGGGCACACACACCCCTGAGTGTGAAGAAAGGGATGAGGAACAGAATAGGACC
>NW_009707706.1:64209-91825 GCF_000703405.1 Apaloderma vittatum | reverse complement strand
CTATACTGGAACCTGGGGTTGTTCCTACCAAAATGTACCAGCCAGGCAGAGTTTTATAGGATATCCCAGTTCACAAAGTTCAGTGCTGACTTCGTAGTTCTGTCTCAGCAGAGAGAAGTATTTTATGATGCAATTCCAGAAACCTGAGTTATTTTGGAAAATAGCAGGAGCGATATGCTCTGTGTTCCAGGACATCTTGTACGGTTCCCTTTTTTCCTGAAATGTGGCCGTGCTTAATGGGGATCACAGAACTTGGCATACCTCGTGGAAAATATCAACAAAACACTCATTTTCATTTCTGCTGGCAAAAGGTATAATGTGATTTTTTCTCCCACTTGCAGTGGACTAGAATAAGGGACAGGCATCGTAGCATGTTTAAAATCAGGAATATGAGTATGAATTTTGACTCTTGAATAATCAAATACTCTTGGTTTGCTTCTGCTCAAACTTATTTTTCTGGCAAGAATGCAGACTCATTTAGACTTACACTGTGATTTAACAGAAAGACAGACCAAAATTTTTCTCCTTCAGAATCGGGTAGGACACTATCTTGTCCTACAAGTGTTCCAGTATCTACTTTCACTGGGTTACAGTCCTTTAGTCAAGGATCTTTCTGTCACTTTTTTTTTGCTGCCAGTCCTGAAAACATCTGACTTCTTGTTTGAGTGCCTTTATTATTTTATTTTTAGTCTGCTCTAAGGATGTCTTTGACTCGGTTATTTGGAAGTGACGAATAGTCGTGACTCCAGCACGTTTGCTGGGAGGTGACAGTAAAGACCAGCACATTTACATTGAACACTCAAAACTTATGGCACTCAAAATTAGAAAGCAGCCTAAGTTCAGTTCATGGACCTGAAATGCTGGAATCTCTGTCTTCATGGGCTGTCTTGCACAGAAGTAGACATCTGTACATGGTGCACAGCAATGAGAAAGCAGGATGTATTCTAATACAGTATTGAAAACAGAGATGTACATGCTTAGATGTCTGGAAAAAGGTATGACTAGATTCTTCTTGTAGGAAGCTTGATATAATACATTTTGAATCAGTATTTAACGGTGAGAATGCTTTAAACTCAAGGGACAGAAGTAACCTTCCCTTTATTTCCCTTTTACCTTTCCTCAAAACATAGCCGCAACTAGATTTTGAAGGTAAGCAGGAGCTGGCTGGTAATCTGGCCTGGGAAGGTAAGAAGGAGTAGCAAAGAAGCCTGAAGAAATATCCAATTAATTACTCTTAATTTCTGCAGTGGTTGCTAACTAGCTGAATATGTTTTTCTTTCTCAGCTCTTGTTACGCTTACTGGGATCAGTGTCTATATTGCGTATTCAGCCGCTGCCTTCGAAGAAGCCGTGTGCCTCCTGAGGAGTAAGGATCTCCTGGTAGAGGTCGACATCAGATTTGGCTGGTCGCTGGCACTAGTCTGGATCTCCTTTGTCGCAGAAGTGCTCACCGGGGCTGTGTTTCTTCTGGCAGCAAGAGTTGTGGGTCTGAAACAGCGACGTGAACAGACGTTGTGAACAGCAGGTATCATTGCAACAGCAGAGCCCCGCAGACCTTAGAAATGTGGATTGCTCACTCCAGCTGGTTACCAGGGCTAACAGAGCGGGCAAGGCTGTGACTGAGTATCTTGTCAGCTGCCGTAAACCCTTTTCCTCGCAGCTAGCTCTAAACTGCGAAGATTCAGATAAATCGGTAAAACATTTTGAGTGTTGCCAATAAGGAAGCCCTTGTGACTTTAGAAGGCAGCACATTGCAGTGTTAGTGTTTCCAGAATAATTTCAGCTCGCAGCTCATAAGACATCTCCATTCAGTGCTTTGAACAAGGGAGATCTCTTGCTTTTTCTCCTTCCTGCTGTCCCAACCAAATGCCTCAGAGTCCCTTGTGGGACTGTACGTATCGTCCACTTAGCTTTTGGTTTCTCCTCTGAGACTCCTGGTAAGTACACCTGGGATTCCAGTCGGGCTGGTGGAGCTGCTCTCAGATGGCTGCTCTGCAGTAGGTGCTGTTGTCCTCCTGCCTTTGGAGGACCACAGAGAGACACGAGTTCCGTACATCTGAGTCTGGGAGAGTGTGAGGCATAAATATCCTCAGTTAATATTGCGTGCTTGACATGATTTTGTTGCACAAATTAAAGTTGAAAATAAAGGAATAGGAAGAAATTCAGAATATTTGAGAACTCCAGCGATAATCCTCGTGCTAGCGCATTGCCAGGACATCTAGTGAGGTGAATATGAATCTTTACTCTGGTGTACGCCTTTTGTATTTATGGGATCTTTCTTTTCCCTCCTATCTCTACCACAGTCATGTTATTTCTTTGTGACAAGACACAAAAATGGGAAGATGTGAGAAACTAGAGAACCCCAGAAGCCTAGTTCTTTTCAGCTGTGTGTAATGTCTAAGGAGAGACACAACATCGTGTTCTCTGTCCTAAAGTCATTACTTACAGCACGAAGACAAAGAAATGAGTAATTTTTTAAAAAATGAGCTTTGCTGCTGTTATAAAATGAGGAGATACAAGGCCTAGATAATGTGAATAACTTGATATTGGTTATCTGGCAGATGGTCGTGACTATGAGGATGAAGTTCTCAAGCGCAGTGCAGTGCTGAGTGTACTGCAAGGGAAAGATACAGCTGCTTTTCCAGATGTGTAACTTTTGTAGCCAGCCCCAATCTGTCAGATGCGCAGGCTACATACCTACCTCTTTGAGCTTATTGCTAGCTGCTTTTTCAATTCCATAGTAACAGAAGATGTATGGGATACATTTCCCATTTTTTTGCCTAGGAATTACAATGATCATGCTTCCTTCTCATGAACTTTTGCTCATGCTTTGTGATGGAATATGATTAACTTGTGCTGAGAACTGCTGAGTAAAACCGAACACACAGGATACCCGAGTTTCACCTTCGGTGCCAAGCAATCTAGTTTATTCATTTTTCCTCTGCGCAATGGCTTTAAGAGAAAGTTTACTTCAGTGCCCACTGAAGTGAATGAGGAAATTTTCCCCTGGCTGCTGTGGCTTTGAATAAAGACTTGGATGTGTTAACAGCTCCACTGCTTTTATGTTAGATCTTGTATTTCTGGAGGACTTCAGTCTATTACAGTTCCGGACTGTTACTCAGGAGCTGTCAGCGGGGCACACTGTGTCGTTGAGCAAATCCCTTGTACTTTCTCCAGTACATTCACCTACCTCTGTTAAGTACCCAGAATAATTCTGCCATTGCATCTTGTGTTAGAGTGCACAGTTACTGAGCTCACATCTAATCTTAGTCCCACAGTACCAATTCCTCCACAAAAAAAGGTGGCAGGGAGCTTCCGAGAGCTTTTACAGTCTTTGGAGATGTAAGAAAACATTATTACTACCATGATGTGAATGGAGAGCCGAAGCAGAAAAACTGCCCAAGGTTACATGAAACCTGAGTTTCTGAATCCCCATCTAAATTTTGGTTGGCAGACCTTGCTTGTTAAGAATGAAATAAGGCTAGAAATCCTGAATAGACAGAGCAGTAGAAAATCCGTGAGTAGCCAGGAGCATTTTGTAATTCTGACCTGCTCCCTTGTTGGTTTTCTACGTTGCCTTATGTTGGGACTGTGTAACTGGGCATTTGACAAGTTAAAGCATACCAAATCAGCTCTGTAAGAAGAGTAAGAGAAAAATCCTTTGTAGCCAAAATTCCATGTGCTTAAGTGAATGATGTAAAATGCAATGTTTCTGTGTTTTGGTGCTGATGAAGCTATTTATAATACAAGTTGTATGATGTTACTCAGACACTACTGTAAG
This sequence comes from Apaloderma vittatum, assembly GCF_000703405.1. NCBI lineage: Eukaryota > Metazoa > Chordata > Aves > Trogoniformes > Trogonidae > Apaloderma > Apaloderma vittatum. The sequence continues at coordinate 88,045 of NW_009707706.1, read as the reverse complement.
CTGTAACAGTAAAATATCACCTGATTATTTTTTGAATATTTATTACAGATTTGTTTTTACAATGGTTTTAAATGTTGTAAAATTAAATAAAATGGCATCTCAGAGCTGGGAATTATTTGGTGAGACATGGAAGAACTAAGATATATATTTTTCTTTAACTTTTTCTGCATATCTATTCTACAGTTTATATGATGCTTTTGAAGTACCTGTGTCAAATGTGGTAGGTATTTGTAAGATACTTACGCAACTACAATATAAGATACTCAAGTAATCAGATCTAATTAGAAAGCTGATTAATCTGTTATTGAATTAGAGCAATCCTCATTTCCATGGCTTTCCTAAATTTCTCATTCTGACTTCCTGCAGTAATCTGCCACAATGGTAATAATGAGTATCTTCTGCTCCTGAATATTTGTATAACCCCATAATTTATCTGACATTCCTTCTGAATTCCAAAAAAAAAAAAAAAGGTGGTTTGAAATAATCAAATAAGCCTTGGGTATTTTGAAGAATTACGCTAGAAAGAGAAAACATCCTGGAAAGGACTTGATGTAATTTGACACGAGTGACCTTATCAGCTTCTTTCTTTTAATGAAACTAATGTTTATTTAATACCCAGTTCTTTGCTGTGTTTTCCCCAAACTGTGTTACTGAGATGAGGACACTGACTGTTTCCATTACTTTCTGGTGAACTGCAAGCTCATAGGTAACGGGCTGCGTTTAAAGTGAAGAGAAATAGGTGCTCTGGGTGGAGCAGTACTGGTTGAGCAGGTAGAGTGCACAGAGCTACTGGCCAGTCCTGGTCACCGGTTTAAAGGCCTGCTCAAGGTGTGGCAGAGAAGGATAGGGGAAGTCAAAGGAAACCCTGAGGGTGAAAAAACTGCGTGTGTGCAAGACATTTAAAGGAGATGCTGGTGAATATAATGTAGACATGAAACCACAAGGATTCAGTCTGGGTCTGTGCTATTCCTGAGCTGGCTTCTGCAGAGCAGCCTGGATGTCTCTGCATACCCGCCTCTGATGACCAGGGGGACGTTACTGGCTCAGACACAGCTTCAGTTAGAGTAGCTCCATGCACTTGTTGGTCACTGATACAAAGCCAATAGCCCTGATGACTGTGCAGACACACGTGGTGGAGGCCCTGTCCCTGTAGATGTTCAAGGTCAGGCTGGATGGGGCTCTGAGCAACTTGATCTGCTGAAAGACATCCCTGCACATGGCAAGGGGCTTGGACTAGATGGCCTGGAGAGGTCCCTTGGAGCCCAACACATTCTCTCATTCTGTGCTCAGGAGAGACTCCCCTGTGCTGCAGGACTCCCTGTGTGTTTGCGAAGCGGGCACAGTAGTTGGCCCAGCTGATGCAAGCTCACAGGAATTTGCTCAGATGTCCTTGGAGGCCAGACAAGGTGGTTACCTTGAAGGCCAAGTTCAGCCCCTGGAGTTTTACTTTAGGTTACAGGTCTTTAACTGCTGGGTTGCATTCTAGCTGGGTTACAAAAAATCAGATCTTTCTACTTTTACTAAAACATTGTAGTGCTGTTTTACTGTAATAGCTTTGTCCTGTGTTTTACGCGTCGGATTTAACCCCAGCTGGGCCCTCAAAGTGTTCCTTCCCTTGTTGCCAGTCCTTTCAGCAGCTGTATCGCTGTTACATCCCATCTTTGGCTGGATATTAGCAGTGCCAGTGCTGGGTCACATCGCACTTTGCTGTTTGTGTTGCTTATAATCGGAGTTTGAATGCTCTGCCTTGAGACACCTTTTCTGTTTTAGAAGGGTTTGCACAGAAACAGCGGTCTCTGCTGACACCTCATGGCTACACTAAGAAGTTGACTGGGTTCGGAAGGAAACCATTCGTTTTGGTAGGTACTACTCGTGTATGGTTTGAGGAGCAGAGGAGGCTGGTGTGCTCACTAGGCACTAGCTCCTGGATTTGTATAGCCCAGAGAACCTCATCTAAAACCTGTTGAATTGCAGTCGGTAATGTATCCCAGGCACTGGCCACCTGAAATTAAAGTAGCAGGTGGTGGGAAGTCTGCGGTTAGCCTTCCCTGTTTTTTTAAAAAAACCACAAAATATTCTGAAAGGTATTTACTGTTTCTGTTCTTAGGAGGTAGACGCTATAGCCATTCCCTTGGTGGTTTTGTTTTGATTAGATGAACCAATATTGTTCTTTGTTTACGTTTGTGGTGTAAATGTCAAAACTATTAAGCTGAAACTAATCGGATTAAATATAATCAAATTGCAAAGCATAAGAAAATAAATAGCTTTATATCATGGCTTATTTCCTGAGTATGACAGAATGTCTAAGAATTGAACATTGAATAGGACAGACTTCAGGATCAGTCCTGAAAATGTAAGAGAGGTTCTGCAGGAAACAGCATGCTACATTTTCCTGTGGCTCTTAATTTCTTTACCCTCTCTCAATAAAACCATTTTGTCCAACAAAGCCAGGAAGCTCTGCTCTCAGTATGAGCTGAGCAACTTCAGTGAGATTCACCAAGATGATGTTGAATTTTAAAACTATGCAACAACTGTTAAAAGTAGAAGAGACCAACTCTAACCTCTCACATTTATTAGATTCAGCCCTCCTTTCCCGGGACCTGTGACAGCATTGTCCAGCCAGATCTGTGAATGTGCCTCTGCATAAACTGCTCAGATACGCCTGTAACTCTTCCGCACCAAATGACTAGGGTAGAGCATCTCCTGCAAAAGGATGTGCTTAGCTGTGCTGCAGGGTAGAGCTGCTACTTACATGTTGGATGAACACTGTCTGGGGATGGTTCCTTCACCCCTGAGCTGTAGTCCCCAAACAGATGACCAGCAGTTGGTTGACGATCTGCAGGTATGTGGGGTCACGTATTCCAGGGAAAGGAAGAGGGGTGCAGCTTCAAAGTGGCATTGACAGGCTGAAATCTCTTGTTATGTGTGACCTAGTTTCTCAGCCTGTTATCCAAGAAAACCCATCTTGGTGCTCTTACAGGAACCTTTTCAGGTGCCTTTGAGCACAAGGCACTAAGGTTAGTACTTGTAAAACTGTCAGAAAGGAAGTGAGACTGTAAGTAGGCAAGTTACCATCAGTTAACAAGTTCCTGCTTATCAGCCAGCTGTTACGATTGGGTGTATTTATATACTCATGTCACCTCTCACCACTCTTGGGAACTAAAATGCATTTATCCAGAACACTGGTCCCATTTGCATGAAGGTTTAACCTATTGGGTTTAGTATTTCATCTGGAGTAGACCAGAGCTGATGAGCAGTGAAGTATTAAAAAAGTAGCATCTTAGTCCTTGCTGTAGTCTACTTGTACTTCTCATTTCGAAGCTGGCTGAAAGACTCTTTGGTTGGGGTTGGAGGGATGGCAGGCAGTTCCTTGAAGAGCTTTTTCCTCATTATTTTCCTGGTTTCATTTTTGCCAAGGACAAGGCAAACACTTGTCATGGAAGGCTGGGATTCTCTCAGTGTGATGCTCCCTAGGTGTTGAAAGGAGTTTGTCTGCCAGTAGCTGAACAGCATTTGCTAATGGCTCACACTTCTGGACAACACATGTGGCTGCTGAAGGAGTGAACGTATTTCTCCATCCAACCTAGCCTTCTCAAATATTTATAAGCTAATGCTGTGTGTAATGCCTGCAGCGTACAGAGAGGCTGAACTGGAGTCCCTTTTTGGAGCCTTTTGGAGGTGGCTGCATCAGCACCACGAGAACCCTTTGGTGTCGTAAACCTTTTATTGCCACAGCTCCTACTTGAGTATTACATAGTGAAGCCTTTAATTATGAAAAAAAACCCACCAACCGCAGAAAGAATTTTATAACTATCAGGCAAAATCTGTAGAAGAAACAAACTTTTTAGGACTTGCAATACCAACTCTTATGAGTTATCTGACTTTTTGTTTATAATGAGTATGTTAGAGGCACGGCAACAGCTGTAGCCAGCAGACCTGGAAATTCTCTCTCTTTTGTGTCTGTCACAAACCTCACATATGACAGGACCTTCACTTGGCCAGGGGCATTTCTGCTGAAATGGAAAAGTTAGTTACTTAAGTAACTCAGGAGACCAGGCCTGTTTCATTCAGTGAAGAGACACATAAAAGATATATTTAATACCGTGGGAAGCCTAAAAGGGTAAATACTGCTTTCTCAAAACTCAAGAGTAACACAGTATTTAATGAGAACAAAAGAAGAAAGAAATGGCTACAGAGTGCTTTCTCGGACAACAGAAGTCAGGACAAGCCTGTCTCTTAGATTCATACCTACAGGATCATCTCATTGCTTAAGCTGCTACTATAATTTATGCAAACACCCAAGTGACAGGATTTACCACCATGAGTTTCATTTTGCTGAACAGGTGGCAATTAAAAAACCCACGATCTTTACCTGACTCATTCAATCCCCCTGATCATACACATCAGCAAGAGACCCCGGTGTCAGTCTTCAGGTGCTTGACACCCCGCAGCAGTGAAGGTTTGAACAAGCCCTGACCGACTGTCCTGCGGGCATCACCAAAATAACAGCTGCAAAGTGGAAGCAACAAGATCACCGGTGACCGTGTCTTGAAGAGAACTGTTCTGCCTGACTTCTGCAGCTTGGCACAGATGAACACGTAAGTGGAAGTTGGTTTTAATAATCCATATGAATAGCAACATCTTTGCTGAACGGGCTCATCAACAAAAAGAGACAGGTCCACATCTTTATTGTCCTACTTTAGTGAACACTTGCTTGTCACATTAGCATGCAGAGACACACAGCTGTAACTCTACGCAGGGAGCTCTGCTGGGCTGGCTTCTTCTTGAAAGAGATTTGTTTTCCCCCCTCAGGGGTCTGCCTTGCTGTGTGGGCAGCCAGGAGGCTCTTTTCATCAGCAACATAAATGAGAAAAAAAGCCACTTCCCATATAGATATCCAATAGAAAAAACATGCTCCTGCTCCCAAGCCCCTCCTGGGCACAGACCTGCACTTCAGAGTCTGTCTTGGGCTCACTTTCCTGCTTTCCTGCTCACCAGAAAGTCCTTTTACTCCTCCTTGGCAGTAATAGCAGTGCGGGGTGACCCTCTGTTACCATAACAACTGAGATATCTGTCTTATAACTCAAACTGTCCTCTCTAACTTCAAGGGCCTCTTCCTACACACCATCTAGAGCTCATCAATCCTTCCCCGAGCAATTCTACGTTCTTTATTGGAGTAGTAACTCCCACCCCCACTCTTTCTAAAGCTGCTTCTCTGCCCTTTTATTTCCAGAAGACTGATGAACCCTATACTCATCCATTTGGGAAGAGGATTGAATATGGTGCAGGTAAGCCTTAGTCATTTCAAAGACCAGCTAACCCTGTGATTAACCCCATTGTCTTTGGGTTTTCCTGTGAGAATGGTTGTCCCAAGGAGTTCACAAAATTATCCCACAGAGAGCAAACCACTCACATAGCAAATCCCCTTGTAACTACTAATTCCTTTGGGATTTAGACAACACGACAAACATTAAAACACTAAAGGCTCTTAGGAAGTGGCATCCCTCTCAAATGCATCCTCAAAATCTTACTTAGCTACTAACTGACTTTGTGCTATTGCACTAATTCATATCCGTTTCTGTATTTAACAGCAATGTTCCTACCCAGTTGCCTCAAGTTGAATAAATGACTTTACTAAACTTCCCCAGTAGCGCATTTGGACATTGAATAATTTTCTTCAGAGTTCCTTTTATTTTATGCAAATATTTCGCCCTGCACTGTCGCTTGCAACCCATACAAGCACTGCAAGTCAATAAAAATGTTTTCAACTAATTTGGTTAGAATGTTATTACCCCTAGATAGCACTGTTACATGAGAAACAAGGAGACGGTATAAATTGACGCTGGAAATAGGTTTTGCAATACATGTAATCATAACCTGGCATTTCACCAAGCTACTTTATAAACGGTTATCATGACATGGGCACCCAAACTCGCTGGTAGTTGTTTGTGTGAGTGTAATTTTACTGCTCAGGAGCGGTTCCTGTGACAGCAGCGTTCCTGGCTCTGTATCGCTGTGCTGTGCCGGAACAGCCACTGCACGTCACTGTTGTTCCACGCAGGAGTCAGAAGAGGCTCATTTATGGGAGCAGGTAGCAGGGTTTGGGAGAGTCTGTTTGCCTTCCAGTCAAGCGAAGAAAATGTGCTACAAACCAAGCGATGGAGCTTGCTGAGCTCCGGGTGTGATCTTTTCCCCAGGACTGAAGGGAGGTCGTGCCTGTTACTTTTTTGCTTTTACATCTGCCTGTGCGAAAAAAAAGGCTTTATCCATCTTTCTTCTTTAATGGTGTTAAAAGAATGGTCGTTATCCAGGGACAGACACAAGGATCCTGAGGGATTTGGCTACTCTTCACAGGCCCTGTGTGGACTGTGACAGATAACTAAACCTCTTGATGCTCAGGTTCTGCAGCAATGACGCTGTGCCCTGCCCCATGGCATCACTGTGAAGACTGAAAGTAAAGATTTGAGATACCCAGATACAGCTGAGCAACATTGCAAGTATTCCTTCTTAGATACTTTTTAGTTCCTTTCAAGCGAAAGGCAAATTTTGGAGCATTAAGTTGCAATTTTTAGAAATAGTTGAAGAATTTGGCATGGTTGTTAAGCCTAAAAGGCAGCTACAACCAGTTTTTATAGAAGCACAGCGCTCTTAAGAAAACTTTGTCAATGACTATGTTGCATAAGCTTACTAGCACTACGCTCCTCCTTTTAGTACTTGCCACTACAAATACAGAAATATTCCCAGTTCCTCACATGACTTTTTTTCCCAGATTTTCATTGATTGCCACATTGTCTGAATGCGAAGGAGAGCCTTAATTCCCGTTTCAAGAAAGTTTCATGCAAAACAATTCAAGAGGAATGAAACTGCAGGTAAAGACAGTTCCAGTAGAGGCTGGGAAGGTAGAGGCTGAAGGATAAAATTAAAAATAAACCCATGAGATGATATTGAAGGGTATTAACAGTAGAAAACAGAAAATGATTTAACAAGTAGGGACCTTATAGGATCTTCTGTAGCACTCTACACTAAAAGCAATAATTCCCCACCCATGGTTTTTTTGTACTGTGGTTGCAGCGCATCAGTGATAAATGTGCAAACCAGATCCTGCTGTTGCAGCCCTGCCTGGCTGCCATCGTCGTATTAATTGCTGGTGTGGCTGTGGCTGGCAGCCCTGGATCAAGGAGCCTCGGGAGGAAGGACACTTGAGCAGCAAGTGACACTGAGGTGCTGTGCAGAAATGCTCAAGCCAGCTTTACTCATCTAGCTCCAGCTTCAGCCACAAAGCTGAGGGAAAAATTTCGGTATGGAGCAGCTGTGTCCCTGCCAGGCCTGCGTGGCGCAGGATGACTCCCGTGCCATGGTGTTTTTCCTGGTGCTGCTGCCCTGGTTTGTGAAGATTACAGTTATTTCACAGATGCTTTCCCACATCTCCAGTCTGCAGAAGAGAGGCAACGTGAGAAAAGCATTCTTCTTTTCTTCCCTAGTGCCCCACTAAAGGTGGCAGGAATCAGATGCCAGGTTTGGAAGGTTGAGCCCTGGCATTTCCCGTGTTGGGAATTGCTTGCACAGAGGCAGCAACACCTGCATCTCTCTGGCTGTACGAAGAAGCTAAGCCTCAACATGCGCGACCTGAGTGCTGCTGTAGATCCTGTGTCACAGAAAGGAAGAAAATTCCAAAAAGAAATTATCCTGCAGCCTCCAGCCATGATCTTAATCATTTGAGGGGCCTAAAACCAGTCCAGAATTCTTCACGCAGCACAAGAACAAGGCGCTTTATTTCTGAGGTTATAAAACCAATGTTTATTTCATAAGCCCAGATCCACAAACATGAGAGGAGAGAGATCATACTGCCAGAGGGAAGGAAATCCTTTCCTGAAGCAAATGACTGGGCTGTAACGCTGCATCCTACTGAGACAGGGATGATTTATAAAAGAGAAAACACACAGCTTGGTGATCAAAACAGTTGCCTCAAGATTGCTGAGCTGAGTGAAGAAGTGACGGGACCCAGAAGCGAATCAAAGTCTAGAATCGAAGGCAGAGGACTGAAAATGTCTGTCCTTCCACAGACTTTGTGAGAAAATAGCCTTACCTTTGCCTGCAACTTTTGTTCTCCGTTTTGTGCGTTACCCCTGCACTGCTGAGGGATGTGTAACTTAGATGTCTCGGTCTGTCCCTCACAGTACAGGCATTGGTCAAGATGATCCGTGCTCCTGTACTGCCAGAAGTATACTTGACCTGCAGCCAGGAATAACAGATGAAAGGAATCTGACAGATACGATGGGCCAGATTCTCCTCTTGAGCAGAAGCCTTGGCAGAGGAAGTGGGGCCTTGGGGAGTCCCAGCTGCTGTGTACTGATGTCCCGGTGCCCGCTGTCTCTCGAGCCTAAGTGACTGCAAGTTCATTCCCCAGGCAGAGCTCAGGAGGAGCTGTGCTTTGCCTTGCCCATGGGCTGAGCTGAGAATTATCATTTAAACCTGAGAAATTATCATTTAAAGCTGAGAATTATCATTTAATACCTGATTTTTACTGGACAAAATTCTTAGCAGAGACTTTGCTGGTGCAGATTTTAGCAAGGCGGCTCTTAGAAGATTCAAATTCTTTGTGTGACTAACATACTGCTGGATGGTTGGAGCCAGAGAAGCCAAGTCTGGCTCTGTCCTGAGACCATAAATTGTTATTGTCTGTATAATTGCAAGATTTGCTTTTGTTTTGTTTGCTATGTGAGCCCAAATGGAAGCTTGAGAATCTATTTGCAGAGCCAGTTATCTAAAGCTTTTCAGCATACATGCTTGTAGGCCCAGCTTTGTATTATTTAGAGCTTTTGCTTGTTGTTTTAGGTTTAATGTGTTTGCTCTCTTGATGGCTCCGTCAATATATATTCTGCACTGAAAAAGTTAAGTGTCAATATATAAAAAAAAGAGATAGGACCAAAAATACCCATCCAGAGTTTGGAGATGGAAGACAAATTGCAGATTTGTCAATAGTGTGTTTGGGAGCATTTTGAATAGCGAATCACTTGATGCTAGCTATTGTAAATATTAGTTTACAGGTGTCGTAAAATTGATAGTGCACAGTTAAACTTTCTTCCAAATCCTGATCTATTTATGCTGCCTCACTTAGTGTCAGATCCAAAGACCACTGAATGTAATAGGAGTCTTTACCAAGTTGGTAACAAGCCCAGTGTCATTTCAGCAAGTGCACGCAATCTTGCAGTAGGAGCACAGTACATTTTCTTACAGTTTTTGTTAAATTAGGCACACTATGCTCCAGAACATGCCTTTTTTTTTTTTTTTTTTAATGTGGCAGCAGAAAAAAAATGACATGGAGTGAGATTCAGAGAAAAGCATCACTCTCCACCTTAGCTGTACAGCTTTTTGTGACATAAGGTTAGACAATGAAAACAATATTTAACTCCCATCGCAAATCCCAGTGTGGGACATGGTGACCGAAGTCTGAATCCTGACTTGGACTGAATATTCCTGACCTGGACTGAACGATATTTTGAGTAGCAATTGGGTGAGGTTTGTGAATGAATCCTTCATTCAATACTGGGTCCGAGCAGAGTAAAGCATTTGAGCTGTAAGGCCGAAACAGGGAACCTCAAAAACGATTAGTGTAACTTCTACACATTCCAGCCCCTACTCTGTGAAAGTTGAAGGAATTCTTTGTCACATTGACTCTAGTGTCTACACAATCTTATTTTATCTTCTCAGAGGTGTGTAGCCATTTTACAAAAGGCTTAACAGCATCAGCACAGCTGTATTTTCCAAGGATTTAGTGTATTGGATGTAAGTGGAAGCATCTGGTCAGCACTGTCCTAATGGTATCTTCTGTTTTTCAATTTTGTTTTCATGTAGATACCTAAATGGAAGAAAAGGTTTTACGTATGGTGAGCGCCTCAAAAGGTGGCTGAAAACGTTCTGAAGAATGAATGGGAATTCAGGCTCCACAAAGGTAAATCAGAGTTTTGCTGTTGTTGACCTGAGTGGAACTGGCATACATAAGTTTAGAGAGCTTTGAAAGAAAACCCATTTCTCAGTCTTGCTTAGTACTTAGTTCAGTCCAAACCTTATGATACCATGATCCTTGCCTGGAGTATCCATATACTTGAACTCCACATGGAGAGAGGAATTAATGAGGAAGAAAATCCAACAGGAGAATAATTCATGCTCATTTGCTTTTGGTGTAGCTGTCTATTGTAGTACATCTGCATTTTCGCTCTTGTCTCCCCATTTTTTCCCCATCCTTTTCCCAGGAAATAAAGCAAAACCAATTCTGCTGTGGGCAAGTCTGGAACCTGTCTGGTTCTTCACCTGTGGTTTCCATCACGAAACAAGCTGTGATGAAGGGTGACAGGGCCCTTAGGAGGCTGGGAGGTGAGATGGCAGCTGGAGAAGAAAATGACAGACCTCTAGAATTACCTGTTCCCGTAGAACAGGTGTCAGCAATCGCTGATAAGGCAATGCCTGGAAGTTTCAGTGCTCCAGGCAGCACCGAGAGGGGAAGATGGGTTTGCAAAAGGGCATGTTCACTCAGTTATAGAGTGCATGTGTTGTGCTAAATGTCCTTAAATCCCCCTGGTAATGCAGCCGTCTGTAACAATAAATAGCAAATAACTGTTGTCTCCTCTGGGACTGCAGCTATCATGCTTCCAAGCAGGAGTCATCCTGCTCTGTATTGAGGTGTAAGAGACCATACATTTACGATGAGTTCTGGCGAAAACCACTGAAACACATATAATTTCACCTGAAATCTTAGATTGCTTCTGTTTACCCCGAAGTTTTGTGTAAAAGCAATAATACTTTAAAATTCCCAAGCAGCCCACTCCACCCAATTATTCCAGGTTTAAGTACCTATTCCAGGTTTAAGTACGTACCTATTCCAGGTAGGTAAGAAATGTTTGTGTGTTAGTACTGAGAAATGTTATTACTTCTCAGTCTTCCCATTCCACTTCCAGCCTCCTTGTTTCCAGGGTCACTCTCATTTAAAATTTCCCCTCAGGTAAAGATACAATTGAAAATCCCTCATTGTGCAATTTTTGTGATTGCTAAAAGTATAGGAAAGTGGATAGATCAGCCGAGAAGTGAGGAATCTAGCAGATTATGTACATACATAATCTTTTAAAAGTGAGTAGGAGCTCACCCTCTTTGTTTCAAGATGTTCATGTATATTTCTGGAAAAGAGGATAACAGAACATCTAATAATAGCAAAGGGTTTTATAAGCCAAGCCAAGACACTCAGTGTCTTGAAACTATTTTCCTAACATGAGCATAACTACATGACTCATCTGTAAGGTAGCTGTCATTATTTCCCTTGTTCAGATGGGGGAAATGGCATCCAGACAGACCAAGAGGCTCAAATAGGTAGCTCAAGTTAAAAGACTGGCAGTGACTAAACCAAAAAATGACTAGTAAGTGATATTGTTACTTCAGTTCACTGCTTGAAGTTATTGGAATACTAACGCCTCCAAAAATTCCAGGACAATGTTCCACACCAAAATACAGAGAACCAGAACACTCCAAACAAAGATACAAGTAATTCAGAGGCTGTATAGAACACTGAGGTTTTCTGAGTCAATCAAAAATTTCAGACCAGGCTCAATTGTAATGAAATATTTAGAAACCCTCCAAAGGCTAACTTTCTTCCCCACTGCAATACCCATGCCTGGTTATCTTACATTTTATTTCATGTGTAAACTGATACATCTCTCCTAGATCTGGGAACAGAATTCAGTAATGTAGATACCTGCTACATGCTTGGTGTTTTCCAAATAGATGCTTAAACCCTCAAAAGGTTACAGTGATTTAAAATCTGAATGGGAATGGAAAGACAAAACCTGTTAGATTAATTCCTAGTAAAGAATGTCTCACTGATCACTGAGCTATAGTATGCTATGAAAGGTCTGTGAGAAGCCATTCACAGAGTTAAAAGCTGAATTTTGCAGTAGGTTTGGTGAAGGATAAAACTAGTCTTCCTAGAAGCTGCTAAAACCTTCTATGGCCTGAAAAGATTAAGACAATTATCTTCATCTTCTCAAAAAATTGATTTATTCTTAAGAGTCTTCAGCTCTAGAACCACATTCTAGATACCTGTTACAGATAATATTCACAAATTGTGAGGAGTGGGACTTAAAACTGCTGTGCACTTTGTCAAATAATACACGCAACATTTACAAATCTAAAATCAGAATTTAGCAGCTCATCAGTAGGAAGGTCAAAGCCTCCACACTATCTTTTGCCTTTTCTCTACAAGAGAAGTGAAAAATAGTTTCCTTCTGGCTAGAAGTCTATCGTGTCCACTGTTGTGTCCATCTCAGGCAGCCACATAACCCGTAACTTCTTCCTCTCCATGGAACCTTAAAAGGGATATCGTTTCCAGTAACTGCCTCCAGGGCTGGATTTCCCAAATGATGTCTTCACCTTTTATGAAAGTGCTTTTGTCTGTAATTGTGCAGAAACATTGAGCATTTGTTTCTTCATCATACCTTCTAGTAGCTTGTGATCAGCCAGCTTATCCACCTCGTGCCAAAAGCCAGTCACAGAATTGTTCCATTCCAGAGAGTGCTGCCAAGAACTCCTTTTCTATCTGTCCCCTTTCTGTATTTGTCAAGGCTTTTGGAGCCAATGCTTTTAGCTCCTGATCTGCACCGCTGTGACTCCTAGTCTTCCTTCCTCTGTATCACTCTGCATCTCTAACCGCTCTGCACTTTCCCAGCCGTAAGCTGCAGCGTTGCCTTTTCACTGCAGGCGCAGTTCTCCGTAACCTGATGAGAATGACTTACCGCATTCTCATGGTTTCGTATCTTTCTCATTTCAGCTTGTCCTTTAGCTCTTCATGTCCTTCCAAGAAATCTATTGGAAAAAATCTCGCCTATATGATGCCTGGTGCTCAGCTTGACTTTCTCCCGCACCCTGGTGCCGCAGTGGCACCAGCCAAGCTTTCTGGCCATGCTATTTAGCGGTGAATGATGCTTCTATTAGTTGAGGACTTTGAAATGCAGGCAAAACCAGCCTTTCCATAACTACTGACTAGTAGCCTCTGTTTATTCCCTGGGCTCAGCACTGTTCTGTACCTTTCTAACATCTGGTTAGACATCTCCAGCTCAACACTGCTGTTGATCCCTGCTGCTTGGGTTTTATCAAGCTGGAACTGAACTGGCCATTGTCATAGAATCATAGAATGGCCCAGACTGGAAGGGACCTTAGAGATCATTTTAATCCAGCCTCCCTGTCGCCAGTCGTATTGGCACAGCTGAAAGTATGACAATGGAATGACTGACAGCCTTCTTCGGTGGTGCATGCATGCTGAAAATCTTCAGATTTCTTCACAGATCCCTGAACCCAGGTCCATGGAAAAGGCTTTGGAGGGACTGTGCTTTCTTGTAAGATTTAGGGAGCAGGAGGAGACAGGCAGAGGCCACAGACTACACCCAGACATTTTTCCTCTGACCCCATAGTCTGTCAACTCTGTCTGATTCTTCTCAGGCTTCTGAAAACATCTCATTGACAAGGGGCGTGCTGAGAGGCTTTGCAGGGGTGTTAGCATAGTCACTTCCATTGCAAGAACATGACATCTGTGTTTCCCTCCCATGTCCTCCTTGTCTTTCTGCTTATCACTCTTAAACTCTGCAGAATCAATTTCTATTTTCAGCTTTTTCCATTATTTTTGCACATACCTTCCACCTCCTGTCCTGTTCGCATCCCAGATGCTCTCCTTCGCACTTTCGTTGGCATCTTCCTCCACTCCCTTTCACTGTTACATCTCAGTGTTTATCTAATTGTTCTTATTTTTTCCTTATAAATTTTAATTCTCTCTGTGCTTTGCATTTGCTTTTCTTCTTCTCTTCTATTATAACTTACCAGGTTTTGAACTACACAGGTCTTAAAAATCTTACAAAAGGGATTAAATTATATCCATATTATGATTAAACTCAGATGAAAACTGAATATTGTAATGTTGGAATGTAAATGGCTTGACAGTGGTATTAAAGAGATCAGTTATATCTCAAAGTGCTTTAATCAGTGCTACAGTTCAGAAAGAGAATAACCACACAAAAAGATTCCGAGGTGCATGTGTGCACGAGCGTGTGCGCGCTCGGAGATAAAACACACGCAGTAGACCGAGTCAACTGTTAAACTGATAAGTGTAAAACACTTTCCCAAAGGTTTAGGGTACACTGAAGCATCCCCACAGACAACTGTTCGTTCACATCTGTGAGGTGGCTGGAAGCTGCCCTTCTGCTCTGTGGGCCTGTGTAAGCAAGTTACGTGCAGGAGGAGAGACAAAGCCTGGGTGATTTTTTTCTAGTTCCTCTTTGCTCTTCAGAATTATTATTTTTTTTTTTTTAAAAAAAAAAAGGTAGGCCAATTTACAATGTTTCAGAATTTGATTTTTAGAATTGAAACAGGCTTGGATTTCCAGTTAGCTGCAATTACTGGTAAAGGCAAGGCAGGTTGTGTCAGAAAACAAGCCTCCATCAGGGGTATGTAATTCTTTACAGGTGCCAAAACAAGTGCTGAAACACTAAAATCAGTGAAATAGACACAAAGACAAGTATTATTCAGTGATTTCTTTTAATGGGCAAGGACTGTTTCTGTCCTTTAAAGCACAAGGACAACCACCCATTTCCCTGAGCAGTTGGTTTATTAAAGTCTGCGGGGAGGAAATGTTACTACACACACAGGGGCAGGTCAGGTGGTTGTGATATTGGTGTATTTAAGAGGTCAAGCAAGGTGTTTAGTTAAAAGCAGTTGAGTTTCTTACTTTTATTTATCTGTCTTTCACATAGCTCTCAAAATCCCCATTTTTTTTCCTGATCTGCCATGTTAAAGATCAAAACCAAAAAGAAGCATTCAATCTAGCTTCATAAGGCTTCCAAAACATGGAGACCAGCAATGCTGGGGTGAGATGTGGCCAGAAAGCACTTCATTAGTCATGTACATACGGGAAAATAAACCCCGCTGCTTCTTGTTTACTTTGGCCAGATGCTGGTTTCCAGAGTCAGTGGCAGGGACATAACAGGTCTAGATCCTCCCTTATTTTGCCTCAGACAGCTTTTCCAAATATTTCATGTTGATTTCCCTGTGTGCATAAGCAGTTATCCAGCTGACTTGCCTAATGTCTATATTAATTTTGGTACATTTTTAATTAGCAGATAGCTAATTAACGTAGTATAAGGTTATCTTGTTAAATGTTAATTGGATATGTAAACATTCTTTACAAGTTAATGTTCAGAGGAAAATATGTAATATGCATTTGTTGCCTGTGTCATTCTGAATTAATTACATGACAGCCAGATTTATCCCTTCCCAACTTAAGAACCCTCAGTAAGAACTTTTAAGAATCAATGGATACTTAATTAATATGTACTGGCTGTCCTATTTAATTTAAATTAGTTCCTTCAGCAAGTTACAGCGGCGCTGAAAGACAGCCTTCCCCCTGTGACCCGGAGCATTTTCTGCTGAGAGCACACGAGGGTGCTGTGAGAAAAGGCTTGGTGCTGCTGGCCCCTATTTCACGACTGGGCACGCAGCCTCCTCCTTTCTTCTTATCAAAAAACAAAAACTACCCACATGGAAATCTTGATGAAAGTTGCATGTTCTGTGCTGTATCTCATTCCACGGGGCTTCGTATTGCTCAGGGCTCTGTGATAGCTCCCTACCTGGCTGGTGTTTATTACATTAGATGATGAGGTCGCTAACCTTCTCCCCCGACCAGGTAGGGAGCGAGGTCCACGTTCCTTCACTCCCCTTTTATGTTATCTTCATACCAGCCGCTGATGAGATGCGCGTAGCTTTAGCTCGTTGTTTCGGTGCATTGATATTCCTAGCTGCAGGAGAACGGCATGATTGAGTCCCCGAGGGGCTGAATTCTGGGATGGATGCATGGCAACAACGTTCACGTGTAATTTATTATGTGTATGAAATCCTTCACATCAGCAAAATGGTCGCAGAGTTTGCCTTTCCTTTCATCACACAATAAGGCCGTTAATGAATAAGAAACATCTCTACGTGCAGCAGTTTAACACGTTCTGTGCCCAAGCAGCGGCAGCAGGGATCTGAAGAGCTTTTCTGTCTGCCCAGACACAAATTCCCGCTTCTCTACCTTTGCTGCAAATGTCTGTGGTTTTGATTTTTTGGCTGATTATGTCTCCAGCAATCCCAAGCACTTAGTAAATAACAATTAAGTATCACCATGCTCAGGTGATGTAAGCATTACAGGCAAGTGAACTGAAAGACGGAGGTGAAGCCTCTTGCTCAAAGTCATAACGTGATATAACAGCAGCTCCCAAGAGCTCCGACTCTCTGTTTCTCCCTCTAAACATAAGATCACACTTCCTTTCTCAGGTAGCTGCACTAACTGACCTCTTTCTGGACAGGTGATCTGTCATCATAATTAAAATAAACCCCCTTGAATTCAGACTGGACCCTGTAAGTGAGTGCTTGGTCTGACCCTCTGAGGTCAATACAAAAGATACCTTTTACCCTTGCGTGGCATCGGAAAGACAAATAGCTCTGATTTTCATAGATGCTTAGACCCGTGGCCTGCTGGTAAGTTCAGGAGGAGTTTTAAATGCTCAACCATTCTAAAAGCAGCTCTGAAGGCTTGCCCAAGGTCACACAGGCAGCCTTTTGCAGTGCTATGGCAGCAGTAAATTTGTCCAATTGTCTTGTCTCTGGGTTTGCTGGTGTTACTAAATTTTCCTCTAAGGAGGTTTGCCCCATTTGTTGCAGCTGAAAAGCTGTTCTTTCAGCTTGAAGCAGCTGAAGGAATCTGAATACATTGTATTGTAATCATTAAATACCAGCTTTCTACTGGATATAAGCAGAACACCTATTTTTAGTTAAAAAGCTGCTGTTAGGTTACACGGTATCTTTTATGGCTGAAGTACTGCAGCAAGCTGGCACAAACCAAATGGTACTTGACTGTTTGCAAATTGAGCATCAACACAAACAGCAGGTGGTCACTCAGCTCCAGACTTTCATGCCGATTGTTATAATAATAGCTACAGAAATAATTCTAAATAAATAGCATTCAGCATCTATGTGGCTTTTTCGTGGGGGGTTGAATACTGAAGATCCACTTTTACGATTCATGCTCAGACAATTATTACCTGCAGCTTTATTTTTATCATCACTTTCTCCATTTTCCTATTGTTGGAAGTTTGGATTCCTATCCCCGCACCCCTGCAGTCAAGACCTCCAGATCACAGCTACTTTCCTGGAGCTCCAGGGTGCCTTTTTTATTGTACGTGACTGCTGCGCCAAGTTTTGTCTAGAGTGAATTTTTAAGTCTTATAAACCCTGTAAGTGGGAACACATGACCCACTTTTAAACATCTAGGAATCATAACTAAAAATTTCTACAATGGGCATGTATGACAGCCGTCTTCTTAGTATATGTCTCTCAGCTTCACTAAACATTAACTGATCTAGTTAGCTTCCCTATGTCCAGCTCTCTGGGCAGGGAGAGGGGCTGGATAGGCATTCACTTTGGAGCATTTTATGACACTGTGTCTGTGTAGGTACACGTGAAGAATTCAGATTTTCATGTAGCAGCCAGGAATTTTAAACTAGAAGCTGGAAGTTAGGCTAAGAAAATTTCTCTTGGCATCCAGAAATGCTGAAAACTTCCAAATATTCATCACTACTGCCCTACCTTCTTCTTGCCTTCTTTGTTATTATCATTAGCACATATAGCCAGACTTCTACTTCGTTGTCCCCCTGAAGAGCACTAGTGACCACGAGGACTACTTGTGGAAGAAGATGCTAATTGATACAGAGACAGTCCAGCCTGCCCTGAATCAGGCTGAATGCAGTTTTTGCAGTTCCCATCATTAGGGGGAACATCTGCTGTCATGTTTACTGTGAGGAGGGTTTGCCTCTGCAGTCATTTGTTCTAAAAGGGTGCTGGGAATGGATCGGTTACCGACCTAACAGACCTCAGTCCCAGTTCCCACGTGCCTGTGGGACTCCCACCCGTGCTGCTGCTGCTGCCGTGCACAGGCACAGCCCCGCACGAGAGGATCCCACAACGTAACAGCATTAACTGCTTGATTAAGTCCGCCCACGCGGGGAGGATGACACGGGTGCAGAATGGAAAGGTCCGAGAGAAACGGCACCTCAAATGTAGGAGGAATAATAAAAAAAGCTGATAAAGGGATTCTTAAAGAATCTTGTGGGTCTGTAGGAAGAAGGTGAAAGTGAACATGATGAGAATGAAACCAACAGAGGCTTTGTCTCAACAAAATTTAGTTTTATATATGCAATAGTATTTATCTTGTGTGTAAACGCCCTCCCAGGGATGCTATGAGGCATACCCGAGAGTAATGCAACACCTAATTATCACTATTAGAAAACAATGAAAGACAATGTTAATGCTGAACATATAAAGCAGATACAAAGTTTAATTTTTAATCATCTTCAGTGTGTTCCCATGAAATTTCAGATCCCCAGAAGCAAGTGATACACAAATGCAGCCTTAAAAGTATAACACAGCAGTTTCCTTCTGCTAGATACAGGCTCGCCTTCATCTGAGCATGCTGCTTGCCCCAGACTATAATTTGAAGAGACCTGTGACTGCCCATGAATTCACATCAAACAGTTCTGGCAGAACGAAAGAGAAAAGACTATATGGAAACATTCCAATGTTGTTTGAAAATGACATTTTCCTAATCTGCTGAAATTCAGAAGCAGCACAAAACTGGTTAATATGGGATTTCCAGCCTGAGGCCCCGTCCTCGTTTGAGAGTACCAGGATAAAAGTTTCCTGTGGCCGCCTAGGGACAGCCCCAGCTGCCACCAGCTGCCACCAGCCTGGCCCTGGGGCCACCTCATAGGAGAGGATGGGTGACCCCAATGGACCAGTCACAGTGCTCCTTCCCAGATGCTCCCGATAAAAGGGCCGCTGAGGGCTGGTGTTGCCTGTTTGCCCCCTTCCCGTGCTGCTGGTGTGCATGCCTCCCGCTCTCTTGCCACAGAAGGGTGGTGTGTACCCAGACAGGTTGCCTTCTCTCGCCTCCCGGAGTAGGACTGGAGCGGCTGCTCCAAGGTTTCATTTTTCCTGTGGACTGTCATCAGGACGCTGGGCTTCGGCGCTCCTATTTGCAGTGAATCCAGGCTGGGACTTTTCCAGTCAGGACCTGGTCGCCAGCTGGAAGGTACGGGTTCCACATTTGCATATCCATTTCTGTCTGTGAATATATTTGCATGCTTGTATATCTTTGTATGTAGTTCATCTTTGTTGTTGTTAGTCGTATCATTTTCTGGTTTGTTAAACCTATTCTAGTTTTTCCCAACCTTTAAGTCTCTCTCCCTGATTCCCTGGTAATCCTCCCCTGGCAGGGTGTGGGGCGGGTTACAGAGAGCATCTGTCACCTGGTTGTTGGCTAAAACTCTGATGGGCCTTGAAGCATGGGTAATCTGAGATGAAGTTCCAGAGATGGTGGACAGGACATGTCCTCCTGTGACACCTGGTTGGCATTACGAGCGCTTGGCACTGATGAAAACTAGCTGCTATAAAGCAGGGACAGTATGAAAAAGATTTAGCAACTGGGCTTGCAAGTAGATGTCACATGATTCCAGATTATCAGCAGGCCAGCCTGAAAAAGAGGTAGGCATTGTATTTTTACAGGTGTTAACACAGAGAGATTGCCAAAACTGCTCTCAAAGAACTGCAATTCCCAGAACTGACAACCCCAAAGATCATACAAATACTTAAAGTGAAGCATTAAACAGGGCTTTGTCGGCTGAGTGGCATGTCTGTTAAACCTTCTAAAGCAACGCGATCAGCTACTGTCAGAAAATTCAGATTCATATTTGTGTCAACATTTGTGCTCTCCAGTGTCAGCTGAGATATCCTCTTCTATACTTGTCTCCTGAAATGATTAGTAGACCTTGGGAGAGTGAAAGCTATTTTTGTGAGCAGCTAGTTCTGATAGGGTAAAACGAATCCACTCTGCATTCCGCTGAAATCTGGTGACAGGTGGAATTTTAATCAATATTGGCTGGCACTTCCTGGAGAAGCAGGGGGAAAATAGTGACTCCGTGCCAAAGGCTGCATTTTTCAAAGGCACCTAAATCTCTGTGGCAGTTGTGGGTCCACAGCAGCCACGTAAACCCTTTACTCCAATTGAGCTGTGTTGCTGGCCCTGCCTGTGCACCCTGGCATTTGGTCCTTGCCTCCAGAAGAGGATAGCGGGGAGTGGCGTTAGCGCAGGGGCTGGGCTGTGGGAGCAAATTTGGCAAGGCTGACTCTGTGGACCCATCGGCACCTCCTCAACATGGTCTTTGCGGTGCGGTGCCAGCTCGGGGACACTTCCAGGATTGAAGCAGACGGAGGGTTTTCACAGGAGGAGTGAGCTGGGTGCGGGCAGGACCTGGGGCTGGAACCCAGAACCAATGCTGTCCCTGCTCGGAAGGCTCATAAGGGCCTTCACTACAGGAGGGACATTGAGGTGCTGGAGAGGGCACAGAGTTGGGCTGCCCAGCTGGGAAAGGGCTCAGAACACAAGTCTGGTGAGGAAAGGCTGAGGGATCTGGGGCTGTTTAGGCTGGAGAAGAGGAGATTGAGGGGAGACCTCATCGCTCTCTACAACTGCCTGAAGGGAGGGTGCAGCGAGGCAGGGGTTGGTCTGTTGTCCCCAGTGGAGAGTGACAGGACGAGGGGAAACGGCCTGAAGTTGTGCCAGGAGAGATTCAGGTTGGATATGAGGAAGGATTTCTTTGCTGAGAGGGTTGTCAGCCATTGGCACAGGCTGCCCAGGGAGGGATTGAGTCACCGTCCCTGGAGGGGTTGAAGAGACGGGTGGGTGTTACATTGGGGGACAGAGTTTAGTGGGTTTATAGGGCTGGGACAAAGGCTGGGCTCGATGATCTTCTAGGTCTCTTCCAGCTGAAACTATTCTGTGATTCTAAGAGCCATCCTCCCTCCCCGTGCCTTTTCTCCTGGCTGTGACAACACAAAGCTCTTGCTGTGGAATTAAAAGCCCTTCCCACCCTTAATATGCAGGAGGACAAAATGAGTTGCTTCAGCAAGATACTCTCATTTTGTGAAACTTCAAAGAGAGCTCAAACTCCCCATTTCTTTGTGAATAACCCAGTTTGAGTATTACAATATTAATAAATGCATTAGAACTATTTTTAAGTAAGCAAAGACTGGGTGATAGTCATCCAAATTAATGAAGGGTATGAACTTAAAATTGATTATGTAAACTGCACTAAATCCCTGCACAGATTTAATGATTTAAATTCAAATTTAATTTAGATTTAACTCAAACACTAACTTGAATTAAAGCCACTTTAATTCTGAATGAGACTGCCCAAAATGGGCTCTGGTATAAGTTAACAAATCTGATCTGTGCAAAGATTTTCTTAAACTGTGTTATTTTTTCTTAATGCCATTAAGTCAGTAGCCAGTAGATTGAATACACTGAGTTCTGAAAGACAGCCTGTGCCTGGAAGTAGAGGATGACTCACCAAAAGGCATCAGCAGCCCCCAGCTATAAGTATAGGAGAAAATTCACATTTTTTTTTTCTGGCTAATTAAATGCCTCAACAAAAGCTTAGGCTTGCACCTTTCTAAAGAAGAGGAATTCCCTTCTCTGGTGTGCAGGACAGTGGGTGAAGCCTTGAATCCCCCTGTTGCCCTGAGGACAGAACTGAAAGGGAAAGAAGTTCCCAGGTTACCGGCTCCCTTTCTTGGAGTCCATAAAAAAACCCCAAACCTGAGGAACAAAGGAAAACTTGACTGTTGCAAAGGAGACAGAAGCCCCTCAGCAAGGCTGGTGATGCCTCTGGGAGGACAGATTTAAGAAAGAACAAAACCCTGCCCAGGCAGTGAGGGGTGAGGAGTAAAGGGTGAGAACCAGCCCTGCAAGTGGCCGGTGAGGGTGGGAGGAGGGTCAGGAGGGGCTGTGGGGTCCAGGCAGAGGTTCCTGGCAGCCCTAGGGGGGACCAGGATGGAGCAGAGGAGGGGTGTGAGGAGGAAGGAGCGGCCGAGAGGAGCTGCGATGGGCTGAGCACAGCCCCTGGCCCCATGCCCTGCTTGGGTAGGGGGACAGGAGGCAGAGGAGTCTGGGATGAAGGGGTGAAGCTGAGATTAGCGAAGGGGGTTATGGGATGTGTGTCTTTTAGTTTTTGTCTTTGTTTTTCACAGACTTACTCTATTTTTAATTGGCAATGGTTTAGATTAATCTTCCCCAAGTGAAGTCTGTTTTGCCTGTGCTGGTCATTGGTAAGTGATCTCACTTTTTCTTGATCCAGGAGCTTTTCCATCTCCTTTTCACCCCTGGCCCTTGGAAAAGGTGAGCATGAGAGCAGCTGGGTGGGCACCTGGCCAAGGTCAACCCATTGCTGGGCCTTAGCTTGGCTAGATCTCTGCAAGCTTGAAGAAATACTGTGAAAACTGGTGTTTAGACATGTCTTAGAACAAAGGCATTGGGCAGTGCTCTGACAGACATCTAGAACGTCCTCCTGAGGCAGCAGGAGGGTTGGCCACCTCCAGCTGTGTGTCCTGTCTTTCTGTTGGAGACCACCCAGCCCTTGTAGGTGCTGCTTGCCACTGTTCTAGCACCATGAAACTTGTACCCCGCAGTGAAGTCTAATCAAAATGGGAAAGGCAACAAGAGATGGAAAGGATCCATCTGAGTTATGAGTTCACTCCTGGGCAGCCATGCGTGTGACAGCTTCCCCGTTTTCCTGGAGAGGACCTTGCTTGAATAAGGGCTTAAGTTTCTGAGGCCAGCACACATGAATGCCTTTGCAAACTGCCTACCCTGAGCAGGAAGGGTTTCTCTTTAAGAAAGCGCACGGTGTGCTCTAGCTTAATGGTACGTGTTAAGCAAGAACATCTGCTTATGAAGAGATAGATATGCTGAAACATTTACTGATGTTTTGCTTCCTCCCCTTGTGTCACCTGAAATCGATCATCCCGCTGTGGTATCCCAGCACAGTCCTGCTTGCAAATCTCGGGAAGCGGGGCAGTGGTGCACAGCTTTTAGAAAATGATTAGTGATCTGTCAGGCTAATGTCTAAACATGGGCACTGACTCAGATGTGTTACCTATAAATCTGTTCATCAGCAGCTGAGGAACATATGTGCCTCCTCTTCCTTAAACATAAAAACATTAATTACATTATATTGTACCACAGTAACGGGCAGTGCAGTGACAGAGGCTTGCCAAAACTTTAATTTTAACCGTAAATCTGGAGAGTCTGAAACGGGGATTCAAGCTGCTTTAAAAGATGAAGATAAAGCTGAAGTCGGGTGTGTAGGAGCAGGAGTTGGTGGGGGTGGAGAGGAAGGCATGGAGAATTAGCATAGACTGGCTGAAACATTTGAGACTAAAATAATAATGCTACAATCTTCCCTGGACAAGGGACAGGAGAGAATGAAACTGCAATTCAGTAACAGCTCCCCTTCTGACTTTCGGCGCTAGATGTGGAATAAAAAGGTTTCTTCTCTCTTACTCTTGGGTCTTGGCTTCCTACTATTTGGTTGTGCTGTCCCTCCTTTTCTCTTCCCCAGTGTAATCATCTAATCACAGAGGGAGTACTGAACAAGCAGCCCTTGGTGTCCTTTCTCTGGCTGGATTTTCATTTTGAATGGAGCCAATCGGGAGAAAAGATAAGGCACAGCATGTAGCTTGCACTGGCCTTTGTAGCTGGATAAGAGCAATGAGAAGGAGCATCCAGGTTGTTTATCAACAGAAACAGGAGGAATGTGGAAATCTCTGCGTACCATTAAGTATGAAAGGCTCCAGGAATAGATTCTCCTATTGCGCTGGGTGCTGTACCATGGACTGGTCAAGGTTTTTTTCAGGTGAAGCGGTGCTGCTGGCT
>NW_009707706.1:62310-64178 GCF_000703405.1 Apaloderma vittatum | reverse complement strand
GCGGAGCGGCCGCCGCCTGCCAGCGCCCCCTGCCACTGCTTGTCCCACGTGTGTCTCTCCCAGATCTGGCCCAGTCCTACCTGGCTGCTACCATGAAACAGCTGCTGCCCCTGAAATCGGTGAAAGATGGGCCCGTTGGCAGCCAGAGCCCTCTGCTGCAGTTGCCCCAGTCTGCCTTGCTATGCCACAGGCAAAAGGGCAGTAACTTCTCGTTCTGAAATTGTATGGGTTTCCTCTGAACTCCCTGCCATCATTTTAGGATTTGCCTGCAGTGTTTCAGAGCCATCTGGCCGCGCTCAGGTTACAAATTGAAAATGTTGCAGCAACCTGCATCAGACAGAGGGTTGTTTTTAGTACTAGATCTTTAAAGGCTTGTCTCCCCTGGTCACTTGTGTCAGCTCTTCAAGGAGAAAATTACACTGGAGATGGGACTTAGCTGACTGCCAGATGTATTGGCCTAGAGAAGAGTGTGTAGCAGCAGAAGACAGCAGCCCATTTGACCCAAAATATGGGCTGGGGTACAGGGAGAGTTTGCAGCTGCTCTGCAGGGTGTTTCTCCCCTGTCAGATCAGCGCAGGGTGTATCTATCATAGAGCAGAACACGATGTTCACTGTGCACTGGACAGCAATATTTCATTTCATGCATCATTAAGAACCCACATTGATTCCAACTAGTCGTATAACCTCATCCTGCACTCACTTTAAAGCAAAAGGAGGGGAAAAAAATGTCCCTCTTTCCCAAGTAACTTTAAAACTTGTGTACTTGAAGAAAGAGTTTTTCTTATTGTCACCTCTCTTGGGGACCAAGATGCCAGCTGTGGTACCCCTGTGACTTGGAAAACAGCAAGGGCTCCAGTGAGGGTCTTGGTTTCGGCGTAACATAGGTTTGTGGAGCACACATCCA
Source organism: Apaloderma vittatum (assembly GCF_000703405.1). NCBI lineage: Eukaryota > Metazoa > Chordata > Aves > Trogoniformes > Trogonidae > Apaloderma > Apaloderma vittatum. The sequence continues at coordinate 63,274 of NW_009707706.1, read as the reverse complement.
CCTTGTGGTCACGTACTTGCCGGAAGTCTTATCTCCCTGGCAGTGTTGAAGCTAGTTTGATTTGGAGTAAAGTTCACTTCAAATATAATAAAAAGTGAGGAGAAATATCGGAGGAGAATAAACTGGCACGGAAGCTGGTGTTGGTCTCTGCAGCCAGCTGGGCTGGCAGTGGAGCGTGTGAAGCTCCTGGGCAGCTGCCTTTGGTGCTCTCTGGCTTGACCACGTAACAGCACTATGAGCTGTACGAGAACCGTATCAAATTGAAAAAAATAACATCTTTGTACATGTTTCAGTTTGAAGGCATTTAGGGGATTTAGCTCAGTCTGCTTGTAGAGATGTGTCTGAATTTGGGGCTTGGATCTAGATTGAGAGCAAGAGAAGAATTTGGTGATACAAAGCTCAGTTGTCCAATGCTAATGCTTCTGTACTTAGGAAGGCAGAGTGCACTTCTGTTAGAGGTGTACAGATGTTAGAGACTGCTACCTCTCTTTCCAGGCTGTCACAGGACAGTTGGACTGTGCGTGATGGCCTTCCCTAGGGTCTTGTCTGGACTGTGATGGTGGTGTTGGCCCCATCGTGAACTCAATTTAGGGTGAAAAGGTACCAAGCAGATCTGAGAAGACTCAAACAGCTCTTACTGTCCCTTTTCAGTGGCCATTGCTCATTTCTAACCGTGGTCTTTGGCATGTGGCTAACATTTCTAACTGGGTTTTTCAGGAATCACACACACTCCTCACTCTCAAAGGGAACGTGCAAATGTTTGTTGGTTAAAAAAAAGAGTCCTAAAGACTGATAATGCTGTATATGGTTGTTAAGCTCACAGTACTTAAGAGGAATGTTAGTGCTTGTTTAAACAGTCCCTCCTCCTCCTCCACTTGGAAAGAGGAAAGGGGTAAAATGATGAAAGCTGAACTGGCATCATTACCAGCTGCCCTTCCTGGCATCCATCTTCCCAGTAAGAAAC
>NW_009707706.1:54972-62279 GCF_000703405.1 Apaloderma vittatum | reverse complement strand
GGTCTTAATAGCGGTCTTGAGCAGGAGAGACTGCCTCTCTGCCACTGATCTGTACATCAACCTGTCCCGGCATGCACTACAAAAAATAGTATCATGTTAATATATAATTTACTGTTTGAATGAGATGAAATATCCTCTGTAAAGTATGTGGCAAAGACTGTCAGGGGTGCTTACTCTCCATGAATAGGCTGAGTTTGTTCAATGCGACACAGTTCAGAGTAGAATAAGAGCCTTCCGTTCATTTCTGACCATAACTTGACAACAAAACTTGCTTTTTCCTTGTATTTTAGTCTCTTGTTGCCACGGTTTGACTTTTTTTACCTCCCTGTGTATCTTCAGATCCCACAGCATCTGGTGACAAATCAAAGATGGTAAAATGTTGGTTTTGAGCTTAATAGTATTTTCCAAGTCATTTATTTGCCAAATGGCCTTGGTGGAAGTGTTTTTATTCTGTATGCTAACAGGTGGTGCATACTCAATCTGAATATATGGGTAGTCAAATCACAGCAGTAGGCAAGTGTCTCAGGATGTTGTGGTGAAGTTGGGCAACTCCTCATAAATTCAGAGGCTGCATGTTTTGTCTCTCTGAGCCTCCTGGCTACTGCTTCCCCCAAACCCAGGCATGGATTTTGCTATCGCATTGCTTTAACTGCTACAGTTCGCTTTTCTGAACCTGTTCTATTTATAGAGCAAGACAGTGATGGCCTCTATCAGGGAGAATAGTAAATGGGCTTATCCAGTACAAAACTTCAGATAAAAGTTCAGGATTCAGCTAGAAAGTTGCCTCCTCATCTTTCTTCAGACCCAAGCCAGACCTCAGCACTTTGTACTCTTTCCTTGGCAGGCCGAGCTTGTCTCCAAAGCTTTCCAGACAGGTCTTGCTCTTCAGGGATTTTACTTCATAGTCTTCCATTCTCAGTGACTACAGATCTCAAAAGGAACAGAAATAGCAGTAAAAAAGGATAATTGCTGTTCTATGTGTTGCCTTTGGATGAGCTCACAGCCCAGTTTAAGGTTAGTCACCTAAATTCTGCAGGGTAAAGAAAATTAATAGAGAAACATCATAAGCAAGATAGCCTTTTTTTTTTTAATTTGAAAACTATGTATTCCTTTCAAAGTATGATCATTTTTGTCTGATCCCATATTCTTAGAGTACCTGCAGAAATGTGGAGTTATCCGTTGTAACATCCATGATGCCAAAATCTCAGGGGCTTTTGCAATATTATACTATTTATTAAAAAAAAAAGGCAGCTAATAAAGTTGTATGTCTTATTTGAGAAAAGAAAAATACATTATAATGGTATCAGAGGGGACTGTCTAAAATCACGACCCTTCTGACTTAGAGCATTGGATGAATTCAAACTGTAAACTTAGACATGAAAGTTGTGGGGGCTTTTGCTGTTTTGTTTCTTTCAATCCACCAAACAACAGGAGCAGATGCAGATTGTTTTTTGGATAAGACATCCCTCTTTTGGAACGATTTCACATGCTAACTTTGCTTGGGAACTGCTCCTGTTGGTGACCATGTGTTCAACACATCTGCTTTGGCTTGTTGTTTTCTCCGAGACTGACAATATTGTGGCGAGGCGTCAGAGTGAATTGAGGTGAAGAAAAAGGAAAAGGAAAATTAACATGAAAGAGCTGCACTGAAAGTCCAAAGGAACCCTGAGAGACTTCCCATCCCTTGATCCTCCGTGTGTATATCAGGATACGTGCAGAGGGATTTGAAGAGGTGGGAGGAACTTGACAGGCTTGAAGTAATACCTGGGCTTGTCTTGTCACAGTCAAAAACTGAGCTCAAGCAGACATGCTGGGAGGACACTTCTGGTTTCTAGCCCACGGGAGAGGGTGCCTTCAAAACTTGGGCAAAATCCTGCCCATGACTCAGCAAGGCTCGTTTCACTGTTCGCTGCATAATGCACACGTTCATCAAACTGAAAGGATTTCAATCAATATTGTCAAACTAAAAAGTTCTGTGTTAGATACACAAGCACACACACGCTCTTGGTTGCACATAGCATATGGGATAGCCATCATCAAATAAGTGACAGACCCGGGTTCAAAACTGAGTTTACTAAAAATCCCTCTCTCTTCCTGTCCTTTATTGGCACTGAGATTCTTCCATAAAATTCAGTACTCCTTCATCTGCTTCGGACAGTCATCACTTAATGAAAAAGAATGAAATGTCGTAGTCCTTAATGGCCCTGAGCATCCCCATCTGTGGCCTCCACCCTCTCTCCCTGCCCAAGGCTTGTCCTCTCCCCTGGCCTGGAACTCCTCAGGGACTCTGTTCTCAGCCCCTGGCTGTAGCCAGCGCTGGGCATCTGTGCCTGTTGCCGCAGGTACAGCTGGGCTGGGCTGCCTTGCCTTCGGGTTCTCCTTTCCTCATGGAGCAGCCCTGCTTTTGCCGGTTCCCGACACCAGAGCTTGTAGTCTGATAAAGCTAGCTAGGTTGTCATTCGAGGGTTTCACACAAGAAGTTTGAAGCCTGGAGTGTTAATTCTGAACTGAATCTGTTTTCTTTCTTTTTTTTTTTTGGTATATTGTTGCTGTTTGTGAACTGGAATTGCTAACATGGTCCTAGATACCAACGTGCCTTCCCTTGTAATCATCTGTGAAAAATGGTAAGAGCTGGTTGGCTTAACAGAACAATTTTACTGAATTCTGCCCACACACCAGCTCCCAGAGCATGGAACGGGCAGGGAGCTCCCCGCTGACTTCTCGCAGTGTCGGTTGGTAGCTCCTGCCACGCCGGCAGGTGTTGTCCTGTCCCTGTGGCATCGCTCTCTAGAGGTACACAACAGAAGAGTAGGCTGAAGGCTGGCTTTCAAGGCAAACCACTGATGCAGGTAAGGGTTGATAAAGAATTTGCCTGTCAGGTAGAAGTCTCACTCATCTGAAGAATTTTAAATGGGAATCTCAAAGAATCCCGTAAGGTAGGTACATAAAAACATAAAATGACATGAGAGTTGAAGGGGTTTATTTTCTTTTTTTAAATTGGCACAACATGGAGCAGCAAATCGTGTAGTAAAGATTTGGTTTGACATGGGACGTGCACTCCAGTGCTCAGTCTAGAAAAGTACTTGTATACAGACTTCAAATTTAAGGATGTGAATAGGCTCCCTGGAGTTAATGTTAAGCTGGTACAGAAGAATTGTATTAGTTTGGAGGTGGATGCACTGAGCATCCTTCAGGAAAAACACCATCCATTTGCTTACGGGCTTGGACTGAGCGAGACAGGCTGAGCTCAGCTGCCTTGTGCTTTCTGTGGAGGAAGTTACTCTGGTGTCAATGTCTGCAACTTTCTGAATTGCCATTCTGGGCATCTCGTCCAGTGAAAACAACAGCTGGCATCACCAAAGGAGCAGCGGGGTGTTACAAGCCATGTGGAATTAGAATTGAGCAGGGTTGCCAAGCTACTTTGTCATCGTCACCACGGAATGAATGCCGTTTTAACTGGATAACTGTTTTAATTGTTCTTATTAATGGAGGGGGAAAAAGAGTTCCTCTTCCCTCTAACTCCAGCCTAACCCTTTGTTTTATTAATTTAGGTGGCTCTGTAGGGACAGTTTCTCCTTCTCTCCTACAGCTCTTCTGCCTTTTCAGAGCTTGTTCCCTATCTCCACCTCCTGGCCCTTTAACCTTTTTGTCGGAACATTTGTGAGACTTCTGTTGAGTCTGTGGAGGCTGTACCCCTGCTGCCAGGGGAAGCACTCCGGGTGCCTTCCACTCCAGATACACTGGAGTCCCTCCAGCCCTGGAGCAAGGGAGTGTGTGTGTGGTGGGGTCTGAAATGCAGTCTCAGCGTGATTCGAGCTCAATAACTGATGTATTAAGGGACAAGATGAGTGTCTTCAGTTCTCTTCGTGCTGCTGGTAGCAGTGGATGTGTGTCACAGCTCACCTCAGTGTTGACCGAGTGAACCTGGTGGCTGGATTCTTGGCTGAGGTGGTGGTACTGGGATCAGCTCAAGCCCTCCTTCCAAGCCCAGAAAGAAGACTTTACCTCTTTGAAGTTAAACACAGGTCTCCCAACGCTTTGTGAAGAGCCGTGCACTGCTGAGGCAGACTTTCAAACAGCAGTATAAGCCCATGGAGGCCACGCTGTATCTTAGAATATCTTTCACTCTTCCCTTAATAATAATTGGGTACCAAATATTGAGACACTGTTTTTCAGATTACAGCTAGCAATTCAGTAGCCTTTTAGCAAAAATGAGTGTATTACCACCCAGAGGTCTTACTTTCCAGAGTATTCAGGTACTGTTACTAAAAAACCCTAATCCTTGCTGGCTCGTTTTACTTTTGAGAGACAGACTCAGCAATTCACCTGCTAATATGGATTTTGAGTACTTTATGATATCAAAGCATTCGTGCCAGGGTTGACCTTATTGTGACTGGAATTCCCTCCTTGGAGAAGGTTGAAAGCTGTGTCGGCAGGCACAGATGGGAGAAGTTTATTGCAGGTATGGGAACCCACGTGATGAACTGCAGTGCTAGGTGAGGTGTTTTATTTAGCATTTAGCTTTGCCTCACATGTCTGCGGCCTATTAATTCATTCCCAGGAGACCTACTGTAATTTTCCAGACACCTGAAAATTTTCAAGCAGATGTCACTTTAAACAAAACCCAAAACCTTGGAGACGTATCTGCTGACTCTTACTGGTGTCTGAAAGCAATAATTTCTACTCCAAAATTGCCAATTCTTAAGATAAGAGAGGGATAGGCTCTGGTATATGACTAGCAGTAGTATTTTTTATATTTAAAAGCAGAAGTTTGGAAAAGGGAGGTCTGTTGTGTTGGAAGAGGAGGACAGGTTGGGAATGAGTTGGTTTTAAGCCTGGAAAGGACTGGAATGGTCAGCTTCAAACTGGGATGTGTCTAGGTATGAGAAACCTTACATAAGTCTTTCTTTGTGCCTCACTTGGGCAGGTAATGAAACTATCTGGAAGACAAATAGGGAAATACACTTCAGAAAATGCCAGTGCCAAAAACATTGCTAAATGACAGTCAAAGCAAGGAGCTTCTCGGCAGATGGCTAACACCTGAAGAATTTTAAAGTTTTGCTGTCATGGTACGGTTATGATCCCCCTTGACTGACTCTGTATAACAAATTTCGAAACTGAATAATGAGTGCGTGCAACTCCATTGCAATATTGCAATCTAAGGGATTTCTGCCACTCGCCCAGTTTTCTACGCTGTTTAAGGACAACTGCAGAGGTAACAGCACCAGGGGGAGTACCCATGGTTTTCGTTCCCGCACGTGTAGGCGACAGCTGAATGCACTTGTATCCCAGTTACCTCACTTGTAGCGGGGTTGCTCAGTGCAGCAAGAGCATTGGAAAGCTGGAGGTGGAGCTGTCTTCGCAGCTCAGGTCCCCTTGTCCCGCCCAGCGTTGAGTGGGACGCGGGGGGAAGTGAACAAGAGCGTGGGAAAGCCGACAGCTCGGTTTGGGCGCGTTCAGCCTGTGCTGCTCAGTCTGTTCCTTCCACCTTTTTGTCACAAGAAAAGAAGAGCATAAGCAGCGCGGGTTTTCCGTCTCTTTCACTAACCGGTTAAGAAAACAAACCCACATCTAACAGCTAGATCTTTCCCTGGATGCCAAGATGGTGAAGTATTAAGAACTTTTCTGGCTCAGTCAGGTCACTCTGTGAGCATCAGGAAATCAGGCAGTGGACAGTGTTACCCATCTGTCAAGGAAGTTACCAAACAGCTTTCAGTTAATTCTTTTTAGCAAGAATGTGACTTTTTGCTTAGGACAGCTCCACTGCAGGCCACAGCCTGTGCTCTGGAAAGCAATGTTGTTCCACTGAAGTCGATGCGAGTTTGTTGACTTGTAACAGCTGAGGATATGGCCTCTGCTAATTTTTCCTTAAACCTGGTACAACAAAATGTTTTAGCACATGATGAATGTTGGGTTTCTTGGTAGTTCCAGGTAATAATGAGATTCTGATTGCCTAGTTTAACTCTTGAGTGTTTAAGTCTTCATCAGCATGCTTGCAACAGTTCCAGTTAAACGAGTTGTGTTTTAGTGCCTTTTCCTCTGAGCTGGAGAAAATGGTCTGCGATCATTACAGAAGAGCAAAAGGCTGATTTAATAGGATTAATATATAAAATCAAACTCCATATCTATAAATATGTGAGAGGAAATGCACTGCACATGTATGACAAGCTCATGTAACACAACCCTATTTACTATAAGAGCTTCCTACGATGCGATATTTTTGAGGTTCTCTTGAGCTGTCATTCTCAGCCTCTCCCTTCCTCATAGGCAGGCCAATTACTGGGATAGCTCAGAAGTTTCTGTCACAACTTGAACAGTTTCTCCAAACAAGGATCAGTTTAAAAAAGCACAGACGGAGGAAACCAAAAAAAGCTACAAGGATATAGCTGGAGGGGGATGAAGGGAGGGAATGTCAGTTGTCTGCTTCCAAAGCAATTGTGGATATGGATTGCATGGAAGCCTTCTCATCAGCAGGGAGTCTGACAGGTCTATCAGGGAAGAGTTCATCTACTTCTATAATAGTAGTTATTTGAACAACTAGAGATCGATACAGTTTCTAGGGGAGATGCTCCTGTTTATTGGGAAATAAGAAAGAAACACTGGCGAAAGTTTCCTCTCTGTTTCTACAGTAACCACCATCAGGAGGACCGTGTACATCTTAACTCTGGCCGGGGTTCACGCTTGGTGGTTCCAAACCGCACGACGGTCGGTTTGGCAGTCGAAGCACGTCACGTACAGAGCGCCGCTTGCTTTTCCTCGGACTTTTTAAAGCTCAGAGTGATCAGACGGTGGGCTTTAAAGTGGTGAGTTAGCACCTGAAGGAAATGGCTTGTTAAATAAAAATTAGTCCTGAATTTGCATCTGCCTCTGGCCAGTGACGGGGTGGTTGGACAGCCCCCTCCTCCCATGCCTGCCTGCAGGTGATTCTTGCAGCCTCTTCTGCTCCCAAGCTTTCTGCAAATAGCTTTGTGTGCAGAAGGAAGCGTGTCACAAGCCGGGGGAACACGCAGTCTCTATGAAGAAAGCAGAAATAGCCTGATGGTTGGTGGGCGAAAGGTTTGGCTTTAGCTCTGAGTTTCCTTGGGAAAGGGGGATCCATCTCATTCACTGCGTGGAAAAGATTTGAGTCTGTCACCCCACAGGAAAGGAGGGTGCCCTCCACCACCTCAGACTCCTTACAGAAAAGACTTTTCTACAAATACCCGTCATAAAAAAAGCAACACACTTGGGATGTGGGCACTTAAGGACTAGGATCTGGTTAAGGAATGATTAGGGAGACAAAAATGCTACCGTGTGGTGCATCGGCA
>NW_009707706.1:37259-54941 GCF_000703405.1 Apaloderma vittatum | reverse complement strand
AGGAATGCTGCCACTCTGTTAACAAACACACCTGCAGTATCTTTACCTTAAAAGAGCTATAAAGTTGTCTGCCTCTCCTTCCCTGTTTACTTTATATGACTATTTTCTGCAAATGCTGCAGTATTTTGCTCCTTAAGAGGTGTGTGTGATAAGCTCATGAATAACAAATGAGGATTTATGTTTGTGGATTGTGAAATGATATTAACGTGACTATTACTTTTAATCTTTGCTTTTGAATGATGTATTGAGCTGCAGGTAATCCCAGAGGGATATTATTAGGGTCTGAGTATTGAAAATGTCTCCTTCTTTTGTCTTCTGTGCTATTAAGTGTGGAATGGAATGTAAAAAAGTGAAGAAAGCAGGACAAACACAGGCTCTCTGATTTAATGTCTCATTTTATAGTCGAAGAGCCCCATCAGCTGTATAATATAATGGGGGAGTAAGGGGAAGGAGAGAAGAAAGATGAGAAATTCTGAAAAATCTGAACACAAGCTGCCTTTTTTGAGGGAAATTTTGAAAGTGTCTCCATGCTAAAGCTTGATCTCCAGTAACAAAGACTGAAATTAGCTATTTCCAAGAAACTTTCATTCATTTAAAAGCCCAAATCTTCCTTACGGTTTGGAAATGAAAAATACATTTTATTTTCTTTGCAGCTTCTGAGTACCAGAACTGGAAGCTGGACTGAATTTTGCAGCCCAACATTTGAAACAATAGTAGAAAAGAGTAAAGTGCTTGCAATTTTATTGGAATAAAATTGAATAGATTGTCTCTTCAAATTTACCCTTCTTTATCTGACTGCAATAGGATGCTATTTTTTTAAGAAAATGAAAACATTTTCCAGTACTGTAAATATGAGAGGAAAAATATGATTTCTGAGATGGTTTCATGGAAATACACCCCTCTGTGCATATTTGTAACAAAAAATCCTGCTAGCTCTGTAAATCTACTCTTCATTTCATGACATCAAACATTGTTTGTTACTTTTGCATATCAGTAACACTGCCATTAACTTCTGTTTGTACATTATTGGTCTCTCTGTTGGCAGGCAGCCTGCGCCAGAGAGGAAATTTGGGAGCAGAAGGAGAAATACTGCTTGATATCATTTGAATTCTTGTTTTTCATTCAAATACACTTCTACTGAATATCTTTCCAGGGTATCCATCAGAAACAGCTCCAGCCAGCCGGCAGGGCTGGTTCCAACTTCCTCTCCATACCATCGGCTCTTCCAGAGGTGGCTGCTGTCCTGTTCGTGTGGGGGCAGCAGCCAGTGGGCAAGGGGAAGGTGCTCAGGTGGGAGGACAAGCTTCCCTCCGTGGCTGGTAGGTTCCCGTCTTCTCTGGGGAAGTGCTGGCCGCAGGGAAGCCTTCTGCAGGCGTCATCTAACTGATGGGCCACCAAGCCCTACACCACATCACATCTGCCCTTAACGACAGACATGCAGAGACCTCCCAAAACAGAGCTATGCGTGAGGTCGGTGACCAGCTCTGTCTTGCAGGCTGTCGTAATGCAAAGTGCGCCAAACGCTACTGAAAAGGTGAGCACAGACTCCTACCTTCCCCTCCTGAGGGAGCTTCTAGCAAAAATACTGTAGATTACTCAGCTGAAGGCAACACAGATTTGGAAAAAAACTGAATGCAAACCCTGCAACTCTTGGGAAGTTTGAAGTGTGTAGAAATGCGAACGTGGTCCCCGCTGTAGGCTAGATCAGAACAGAAGAAAGCCGTGGTGCCCGGCTGGCTGGGAGGGCGCAGCGCCCGTTTTTCCGCTGTGGGTCTGCAGCTGTTGGGTACTCCCGACGCTGAGGCTGGTAAAAAACCAGGTGGATGAGGGGTGAAGATTAGGGCCCTTTGTCCTTTCTAACTTTACTCTGGGAAATAGTTTAGATTTCAGTGGGAATTCTTATGCTTTAAAGCTAAGAGAGTCCTGTCCTTGAAAGCTGGTAAGACCTAATTATGAGAGGCTTATAGGGATGGTGAATAGATCATCTTTGCTTCCTGAGTTAATCTTGATATATAATGCATGGCAAATATTGTCTTGTTTCTTATAAAAACTGTCAGTGAGAGGAAATTCCAGAGATGGGAAATGCAATCTTTCAAAGGATTAAGAGAGAACTAACTAACATGAACCAGATCATTAGCTTTGTATTTTCTGTTCCACCTTCTGATGCCCATATTTTACTCATGAGGATGAGTTGGAACGACTCCAAAAACTAAGTGGAAATTAATTTCTCAAAGGCTGATCTGGAAGTTAAGATGCATTTCAAAATCACTTGCATTACAGATCCCATCCATTTACCCCGAAGAAAGAAAAAAATAATGCTTTATGTAGCAACACGAAGTGGAAGTTAAAATGAATGTGAGTGAGCCACTACAGGAGGCTCAGGGGGAGCCAGCCAGCGAGCCAGCACTGCCACGGGCTGCGGCGTCAGCCTTTGCGAGGGTGCCTTTAGCACGTTTAAAACAGATTTCTAAGACAAAGGATTTTTAAGGAAGCTGGGAGGACAATGCAAGGAGTATTGTAAGGCTGTGATTTCACAGCAGATTTTAAGATATCAAAACTAGTTTCTTAAAGACACTCCCTATATTACGAAAACCTACACTGCAGAAAATTCAGGGGGAAAAACATCTAAGGTTTGATTTTGCTTTCAACATTATGTTCTCTAATACAGACTATTTAAGAATCGATTTTCCAAATGAAAGTAACGTCGGTAAAATGTTAAAGTTCCCTTCTTCTTCTAAAGCATGTTCTTTTTAAGATATGCAGTTTATAATCTTTCAAAAATACCAAATGTTTGGAAGATTTAAATTACTGAAAAACTGTTTCTTTTGTGACAGAAAACTGCTTTGCAGCAAGTTCTGCAGATCTATTTTGCAACTAACTTTAACGTAGGCAATTTCAACTGCAGAGAGAAAGAGAGGAAATGAATCAGGTGTACTTCCTTGTTAGAAAGATTCTCTCCTGAACATGTCTGAGCTCCAGATAAATGCAGCAGAATTAGGGAGAAGTAGGCCTGTTGTGGGATCAGATTCTAGACTCAGCCTCCAGTCCCTGTAAAGGGTAAAACACTCGAGCTTTGAATTATGAATACACTTAAGGTCTTTGCTGAACTATGCTGGGAGACTAATGATGATAAACATTGTGAAAGTGATTAAAGCATGATTGCATAGAAGTGTGTTTGTGTTACTAATATTAGGTAATTAAGGTCCTTGCCTTCTCCCAGCTATGCTCACAGATAGGTGAGAGGAATCGTGGTGAAATTGGTACCGTGGTTTTCAGCAACGCCGGGGAACCCTCTTCTGCCCCTCTTCTCCGTGTGCCGTGATCACGTTTAGCACCTTGCTTACAGTCACAGGGCAGTTTCCTATCTGACCCCCAGATCCCTTTGGAAGGGATTTCTCCTGGCATAGCACAGGGAAGAAAGGATCAAGTCCTGTAAATATGGTCCGAGTAATTGAATCCTGACACTTGGTGTCTTGATTCGCATTGCAAGTGAGAGTGTGCCTTGAGGTAAATAAAATGCTGACTCTGCGAAAGGAAGTGTCAAAATCAGTGTAGGTTTTAACAGCGCTGGATGTTAGCGCTGCCGTTTCAGCATGACCGACTCGTGAGCTGAGTTAGCACGTGCCAATCTGATTGAGAAAAATGCCCACTCAATGAGAGCTCAAGGCTCAGTGGAAGTGACTTGTTCCTGCCTGCTTTGGGGAAGCACCGAAAGGAAGAAGGCAAATTGGCCCAACTCCACGGAGAAATTGTCTGCATAAACACAGAACTGAAGTTTCCAAACCTCTTTCCTAAGGCTTAAGTTAATTTAGAACTGAAAATACAGTACCCGTGAAAAAGCTTCCCTTTGATCCAGTCTGAAAATGTGCCTTTTCATCCAGCTGAACCTGTTTGCTCTGGCTTAAAGCAGTAATTGCAAATGTTTCCTTTGGTTCAATGTTATTCTGGATGAATTATGGCAATTATCTAGGTCACAAATGTATGTAACAGTCTTTGATACTTTCTCTAATTGTGCTTGAAGTTCAAATGCCTGATGTTTAATATGGCCTATTCCATTAAGGATTATTCCACGTAAAGTCAACTGCAAAAGTCCCAGTGACTTCAGTGATGAAGGTTCAAGCCCTTAGATATGGTTCATCTTACTTCAGAAGAAAATTTTGTTTTCTTTTAATTCACTAGATGGTAGTAGTGTACAAATTGTGTCATGTTGCATTTTAAATTCTAATCACTCACATTGAGGACCTTCCTTCATTTCATTTATGAGTCTTGTGCTGGGGTTTTGCAGGGAAAGAAGGCAAAAGGTTTTAAACAGCCTTCTGAAGGGATGCCGAAATTTGTGCCGACCCCCAGATGTTTTCTTGTGGTGGCAGAAGCCAGACTGCTTTGGAGGAGTACTTGCTACTGATGGTCAGAAAATGACATCAACATCTAAGGCTCAGCTTAAAGACTTTAATCCAGCCAACATACACAAGAAGGGATGTTAAATCTCCATTAGTTCTGTACCCTTTTCAGCAGTTTTTGCTGAATTCTCTGCAATGTGTTAGGCAGCATGGTTAAATGAATGTCCGTGATGAGAGTAGTCGGTCCTGGGACAGTCACTTTGTTCAGCAAGGGACAATCTAGTCGACAAAGGGCAAGAGGACTTGGGCTTCCAAATTACTAATCTAGGGCAGGGTTGTTGCTGAGTGTAATCCATTTTTGTCAGCAGTGAATGTGCAGATAAACAAGAAACTGTCAATTGAAACAGATGTTTCATACACTTTTATTCTACCTGCACATGCTAGGATTAACCTCCTGGTCTATGTGTTGTTACATGAGCATTACCTATTCCTTGGGAGGAAAAATTTAACAAAATGTTGGCAGTCTGTTTCCACTTTTATCATTAGGACGCCCTGTGTTCTCAGTGACGAAGGCCAGTACCACGCGGGGCTCTCAGGGAGCTGCTCTCCGGGATGCCTCCTGCCAGAAGTGCTTCTCGGCGTCTCTCCAGAGTCTGTATCCCTCTGGTTTCGCGTCTACTACTCCTCACCTATTCTCTCACAGTTTGCTGTGCCATTCAGGATCTTCTAGGGGTGTGTGGTTTATTACAGTTATCAGGGTGATAGGTAGCCAAAAATGAATTCCAGAGAAGGTCCTGTGCTGTCACAGCTTACCTCTGGTGTGGTGTTGCATCTTATCAACCACACAGGCGGCTCCTCCCCGAGGGTGCCTGCTCCTGCCTGGCTGTGTCTTGAACAATCACAGTCAAGCGAGCTGACTGTGGCGGTGAGTTCAGCAACCTGAAACTAGCTCAGTGATTTTAAAAACATGCAGCACTCATAGTTCTAAATTTCATTCCTAATAGTTCTACTGCAATACAGCAGAGATGGAAATGTGGTCTGTCCAAGAGAGTTTTTTAGCCTAAAAATACATGATGCTAAAAAAGATGAAGATATTTATGTACTGATAGATAATAGCCTGAAGTAGTGGAGATATGATTAATGTAACCCTCCAGTGAGTAGCTAGAACTAGCTGTAGTTACCCAATATTCCCATCTGATCCTAATGAGATGCAGATAGGAGCCTTATCACTAGCTAAACCAGAGTCCTCCTGACTGAATCAGACAGGCGGATACTGAGATCACTTTGCAAAACTTGCTCTAGATAAAGATTGCAGCAAACATTATTTTCTGGCAGAACAATGAAATAAATCCAGGGGACATTTTCAGGAGAGTCTTCAGAATTCCTCCAGGCAATAACTGCGGAAGAGAGACTGTAATAAAAGTACACTCTTGTTTGGTGCAAAGCGCAGTGAGGTAGGTGGAATCAACATTGATGGGAGAAAGCACACGCAGTTTTCATGAAGATGTTTAAATACCTGGTATCGTTTTGCCAATTTGTGTGGTGGAGTGGCAGGAATATACTGGGTTCTGTATTTTTGGCAGCATTTGAGATGCTAAATTTTAAAATGCACATGCAAAGGCAAAAAGAAAAAAAAAATCTTTGTAAATGGGCAGCATACCTTAGCATCTTATCCATTTTATAAGTCTTTGTATCATACTTTGGGAAATACAAAACAATTTCCTATTCAGGGCCACATAAATCATCCTAAAATATATGATAGAGGTGATGATAAAACAAACCAGTGAAGATCAGTTTTCCATTCTCTTGTGGTTCTTGTTATTTCATAATCGCTAACAAAACTTTGAAAATGAAGGTCCTAATCATTTCAGCAAGGAAGTGATTCATGCCTGGAAAATAACAGACTATGCTGAAAATAGCGAACAAAATATACCAGTTCATGTTGCAAGTATGTGAATGAGAGGAAGGACGGGCATATGCTGATTCCGTGTCATCCTGATTCTACAACTGTCACTTAGGAATTAATAAAACATAGAACATGACTCTCTTGCTGCTGACTGCTGCTGTGGTGATACATTGCAATAATATGCCAGTGATGATATTCCAGTAATAAATGATGGTAATATAGCATCAGATCGTCATCACTCCAGTGATGTACTATTGCAATGCATCATCAGGCAATGGAGTTGAAGCATTAGCGGGAGAGGCAAACTTCAATATAAATATACCGAGCACGGTGTGCGACGTCGTGCACCGTATGCGCGTTCAGCAAGAGCGGTACGTGAAATGTATGCTGCACGTACAGGTTTATCTTACTCATGTGAACACTTAAAAATCTAAAGGGAATGTGAGTGTTCACACAATCATAGACTAGAATGATTTAGGTTGGGAAAGACCCCTAAGATCGTCGGGTGATGGAGCTGCTTGGGAAGCAGCGCTCCAGATTTTCACCCTCCTGCATTGCAAGGTGAGTGTGTTGGGTGATTGCCTCTCGTAGTATTTAAGCACCAAAATGATATGTAGAGCCTTAGCATGATAGGGCAGGGTCAGCAGGCTTTCGATTTAATTTGCGACTGCTTCTCAGCCTCTTCTGAAGATAGTGATTACTGCCCGAGGGCTCTCAGTCTACTTCGTGAGTACCAACCAACTCTTCTGCAATAATGGTGTAATATCACACCTGATGTGCATGCAGATGGACCAAGTAATTGGAGGGAAAAATCGAAGATATTTCTCATTCCTTGTCTTATTCCTTATTTCTTTCATTTGGCAGCTGTCTTCACGGGAAGCTTAGGCAGTTGTAAGGTGTCACAGTGGTGACATTTTCACTGAAGTCTTCTCAGATGACATAATTCACATATTAATCTCCAGTGAAATTTCACGAGGAACGGATGCATCCTAGCTCCCAAACAGTGATGAGCATTTGGGGAGTCACTCTGGATCACCTGCCTACAAGTAGGTTTAAAAAGAAGGTAAGATTTTATTTTGGACACCAAAGTGGCAATACCAAGACCCTAGAGTCAAGGGAAGAGACTCCTTTTTAGTTAGTAAAGTGCAGTTTCAGAGGTTCAGTTTTGATGACAACAGAGCAGAGAATTAAGCTGTGCACTTTAAAGATTTTTCTTAGCCTTTCTGATACTGAATTTCTCCAGAGGAATTCAGTACCAGCCAGCTCTGTGATCAATAAATATGCTATTGATGGAAAATGAGGGAAGGACTTAAAGAATCATTGAAGGTCAGCTGGTTTGTCCCTAAAGCTCGTACGCTTAGCATCTGTTTGCTGCTTGAGAGCCACAGCCGGAGCCAGGGAAATTCACCTGGGAAAGGGGTTTGGTTTTGTACGGCTGGCTGAAATTCGTATCTCCTAACGTCGAAGAATATTAATTTCTAGGAGCTGGTGTGAGTAGCTTCTGCATGAGCAATCAAATTAGTCACTTCTGCTTCCACTGTTCTTTGATGTAAAGCAAGTAAGATCGTTCTATTTAAGTTCAAATAAAAAACCCCAAGCCAAGTAAAGCATCACTCACAGAGCTCAGAGCACTGAAGGTTCATCACCCAAAATGCCGCAGCCGTATATTCGGTTCAGCTACAAAGATTGCATCTTTTAGTACATTATAAATAAACTTTTTAGAATACTATTGCAAGAGTCAATGCCACATGCTGGAAAAAAAGCAATCAGAAGAAAAGCAAGCTAGGAGAGGTGAGGATCTCCAAGTGTAATATACATGTTGTAACCCAACGGAGCATCCAGAGCTACAGGGGCAAACTGCATTTCCTGCTGGGCTTGAAACATTTTGTCTGCTTTATTAACTTCCAGTAGTGACAGTGGAACTATAGCGTCATATGGAAAAAATATCCACCTTTAATATAGAGATTCCTAGTGATGAAAACTATCACAACCTTCATTAAATCGTTCCTCTGCTTAGGAAGCTTCGCTGTTAGCAACTTGAAATACATGTCTGGAATATACACTATTTGGATTCCTTAACGCTGTAGCAATTTAGGTTCTACTATGGATTTCTTTGTTTGGCAGAGGTTCCTGCTTTCTGGTGGCTTTTACCTTTCCAGTGACTTAGCCTATAACCAAGTTATTTTGTCTCTTTCTATTCTGTTTGACCTTTTAGTGCACCTATTGATTTATTTTCTTTTAAGCTTTCTGAGTTCATAGTTTTATTTTGTCAGCTGTATAGAAATGTTTTGCTTAAGCCTATTTATTAAATGCTTTTCTTACATCCACCAGGTTAATAATCTCTTTAGAAAATTAAAGCTACTTCAAGAAGATGCATTTTCCATACTTTGTTGAGCAGCGTTAATGGTAGCATGTGCCTTTCAGTTTCTGTTAATTGCATTAAATATAAGCTTTTCCTTTGTTTTCTCATACTGATGTGAGCCTGGCAACCTCTGTTATCTCAGCCATCTTGCCCATACTTTTTTACTGAACTAACAAGGAACTAGCATTCTTTCAGTTTTCTGTCCATGGGTTACCGAAAAATCAACATTTGCTGCCAAAAAAGCTCCTCAGCCAGCTGCTTTAAAATTCCTCAATGCAAATTACCCAGAACTTCTGATTTAACTATGTCTAACTACAGTAGCTGTTGATTAATATCCTCTTTAGTTACAGTAGGAACAGAAAGTATATTACCGTCATCATATAACGAATGCATCATCCTTTCTCCCCAGAACAGAACAGACATCTTTATTGAATTCTCTTGCATCGTTACTAAATAAAAAAGAAGTATCTATTGTTTCTGTTTGGGAACAGACCTATCGGGTTTTTTTGCCACTCCAGAAATTTTGCTAAAACTGTTTCCTTATCAATGTTCTCAGATACACTTTGCTTTTCTTGTCAATTATCCATCCTCTTTTACTATCAACTTTGTCTTTTTCCTACTTATCGGTGAGACTTACTTTTATGGCTGCATCTACCTCCTTCCTGCTGCGGAGGTTTTTGATTTATTATGCTGAGATTATTCTGTTGTGTTTTTACCCAGATACAACCTTCTTTCACCTGTTAAAATACGATGTTCTAACAAAGCTCTCGTATTTTCTGCCTTATTTCTTTCTTCTGGGTGATTTTGCTCGAAACATTTTTTTGATTTTATAAAGCCAAATTTCTTAAGGCACCATTTCTTAAGGCACCACTGTGTATGGTGTTGGTTCAAACTTCATTTTGCTTGCATACAGCAATATTAGTCAAATTATTACCACTTATATGTCAATAATGAAGCCAAGCCTGGTCCTTGGTGTGTGTATTCAAGAGCACATCAAAGATAAGTGAAAATCATGCACCAAACTGATTCATTCCCTCCTGACATTGAAGTTTTCCGTTCCAGTAAAGGTTCCTCATCTTTCCTACAGGAAAGACCTGGCTGCTGAGCTAGACCAGGAGAAATGCCAGCCTCACCAGAGGAGTTTTATAGCTCCCCATGGGATATGGCAACTCGCTCCAGCTGGGCCCAGGCACAAATTCCTCCTCCCTCCTCCTTCCCCTGTGGCAGTGTTCCCTGGCAGTCCCTGAAATGAGGACAGGCAGCTGTGAGTTGTCCTCTGCCAGAGCATTAACTCTCTTCTTATCGCCTGTCTGATGGGGTCTGTAGGACTTATGGAGGAGTCCTTCAGACCCCGTGGGCTGAACGGTTCCCCCACAGACACTTGGCATCAAAGGGAAGCTTTCCCCAGCGAATGCTGTGCTGGGCTGGCTTCGAGCTTGTGGTGGTGTTGGAGGAAAAGGATCAGAGCTTGGCTTCTTAATAGGCTGCATTTTGCAGGTTCCTTTGCAGCACTCCTATTCACTCAGCTGCGAGAATAAGCTGCTTTAAGTGTTTGTGTCTATGTGGAGCGGGTTCACAGCTTCAGTTCAAGGGAGAGAACGAGCTGATAGTCCCCGCTGCTCCCAATCCTTAAAGCCTCATGTTACGCTCTGAAAGCAATAGCCCTAGTTAGCTTGGTTTCCTGGACTAAAATGGCTTCTCCCCGTCTTTCTCACTTGAGCTTGTGTTTGGATCTTTGCTTGTAGCCACTGTAATTGAAAACGGTTAACGTGCAATGCCTTTGCTAGGTGGTTAACAGATCCAATTAGGGCTGAGTTCGATACCTGTTATGCTGCTTTGCAGAGGCCCAGAACTGGCTTACAGCTTACAAACCTCATTAGGGAAAGTATCTTTCAGAAGTTCTTTCCCAGTGCATCTCCTCTGGCTCTGAAAGGACTTGGATTCACGTGTGCACCTTCAGCAGTCGAACAAGCAATGTAAACAAGCAGAATAGCCAGCAAAGACAAAGCGCTTTTGCCAAGGGGCTGCTTGGGAGCTCCACCGCAGGCTGTCGGAGCCCTGCGATCTGCCATGGCCGCACCACCCAGCCCCTTCCAGCCCATGCTGGGTTTAGGCAACACGTGCTCCCTGACCGCATGCGGGGGCTCCGGCTGTCCTGAAAACCACTCGCAAGCTGGAGCGGGCACCTGTGCCCCCTTAGAACAATTTTGGCTGGAAGAGATCTTCAAGATCATCAAGTCCAGCCTTTGTCCCAGGCCTACCAACACCACTGACCCATGTTCCTCAGCACAACACCCACCCGCCTCTTAAAAACACCTCCAGGGGTGGCAAATCAGCCCCCTCCCTGGGCAGCCTGTGCCAATGGCTGACAACCCTCTCAGCAAAGAAATTCTTCCTCATATCCAACCTGAACCTCGTCTGGTGTAATTTAAATCCATTTCCCCTCGTCCTGTCACTCTCCACTGGGGAGAACAGACCAACCCCTGCCTCGCTGCACCCTCCCTTCAGGTAGTTGTAGAGAGCGATGAGGTCTCCCCTCAATCTCCTCTTTTCCAGCCTAAACAGCCCCAGATCCCTCAGCCTTTCCTCACCAGACTTGTGTTCTGAGCCCTTTCCCAGCTGGGCAGCCCAACTCTGTGCCCTCTCCAGCACCTCAATGTGCCTCTTGGAGTGAGGGCCCCAAAACTGGACCCATGACTCAAGATGCAGCCTCACCAAAGCCGAGTGAGTACAGGGGCATGATCACCTTCGCACAGCTCAAACATCCCCACACAAAGTGCCAAGTCAGGCTGCGCATCCGACTGTGACTGACAGCGCGGTGTGTCAGATACATTGAAAAAGCTCCTTTAGAGCTGCTCTTCCCCCTCTTCATCCATGAAAAAAAGAAACAATTATTTCTATTTTGGAGCTTAGTCTGTAGGCTTAAATACTATGTATACCCATGAACTTTCAACATGCAGTATCGTATTTTATAAAACCATGGCAAAGAGAATACATTGAACGCTTGCCAGATTCCTCCCCCTCAGCCCTGCTCCTGACACTAGGCACCTACTGTAGAGCCAGGAATATTCCTTCCCCATATCTAGGTTTTGACAGTAGGTTTTGCTTTTGTGATTGCAAGTGAGCCATAAAAAAAAAAAAAAGGAAGAAAAGAGTTACAGCAAATTAATGTCTCCTCTGCTGAATATGTTATTTCTATTAAAATTTTAAAAGAGTGTGAAGTGACAGTAAATGTGGTCTTATTTTAGAATGGTTTCCATAACACTACACAACAGTTGCCAATGGCACTTATGCCTTCTCGTACATACACACGCAGCTATTTAGCTGACAACAGTGTTTAAGCCATTAAACAAGATAATATTGCAACTGTTATGCAATGGTAAAGCTCACTCTTCAAAGTATTTGGTGGTTTAAGCTGAAGCTCAACATTTGTTCCATATTCATTTATATTTTCTCTATTAGAAATGTATAATTTAATGTAATATTCAAGACCCTTTGGGTATACACTCTGTTACCTATAAAACATTCATGCACATTGAACACTTTTTGGTGCCAGTTCTTGGCTTTGTACATCTGCTATACAATGCTGAGTATTCTAACTAACAACATGCCTTAATTGAGTTTAGGTGTTCGAGTCATTTATTTAAATTTAGTAGTGTGAATAATTTATTTCAATTTACATTTTAATTATTTTACCCACTTTTTTGGGAGTAACCTCATTTTCTAGCTTCTAAAAAAATAATCGGCATATGTTTACTGCAGCAACATTCACACTTACAAAATTCTCTGAGAAGTTTAGTTCCAAACTGAGAAATACTAATGAATTATTCATACATCAGGCATTAGCTGGAATTAAATTAGGATGTCCATATCGAAAAGAAACCTGACCTCCTAGTACCCAGCAATCCCTAAAGCTCTCTAAGGATTGTTCATCTGCCATGGCAAGATGGATTAAGCTACATGCACGTGTGGCAAAATATGAATATTTCTGCAGCCGATATGGCTTTATGTGTTTTTATTTATTGCAATACGTTACTATTTATTATTTGCAATTGAACAGTTTATTGGGACATCGTGTATGGCATAGGGTTCCTTGTGCTCTTTGCCCAGGAATATTTATAACTCAAAGGAAAATGGTTTTGTTTGGGTTTCATTTTGGTTTTGTTATAGTAGTTTATTTTGCACAAATGGACTAAACAAGGTGATTTTTGGGGTTATATTTTTATTATTTTTTTATGCCGTGCAGTGTTTTTGTGTTCGCTGGGAGAACTGCAGTGAAGTCCAATCTCAGAGGACGTGTCCTCAGAAATAAATGGGGACTTTAGTAGGAAACCAGTAACAGTTTAGAAAGCATTGATTTATTTATTTGCTGACCACGAAAACTAGTTGCTCATAGAATCTTAGACTGGCCTAGGCTGGAAGGGACCTTAGAGATCATTTAATATAACCTCTCTATCATGGGCAGGGACACCTCTCAACTAGATCAGGCAACACATGGGGACTGAATGGGCATCGAACCCGCGACCTTGGTGTTATCAGCATCACACTCAATCGACTGAGCTAACCGGCCTGAAAAAAATCTGCTTTCTGCCTGAAAAACAGGGGCACTCCAAAAGGTGAGCACAAACATCCTACCCCTGAGCCACCAGTGGCGTTTCCTTGTGGCATGTGGAAGACTTGGAAAGCGGCTAATTCTGTCTGCAGAATTGTGTGAGGTGTTAAAGGCTGGTGCTCGTGTCTGAAACGTGGGCCCTGAGCAGTTCATACCGTAGGCAGGCAGGGTTGGACCGAGTTCTCTTGCTCTTTCCTGGCCATTACCTGCGGATCTTTTTCTTGCAATCACACGTGTCAATAGCTTAAGTCAGTTCACTGGAGCTACTCAGATGTACCATTATTTGCATAGGACAATTTTAAGGACCTTTTAACCCCTGAAGTGCTGCTGCGGTTTTAACTACTGCTCTTCTGCTGCACGTGGAGATGAATGGAGGTTGCTCATTCAGGGCACAGCTTGGTAATTTGTTCTCCAAAGAGCATCTGTAACAGTTATCTCCAGTTGTTTCCTGGGTTTCCAGTGTATTCAGCCTCAGGGCCTGAGTCCTAATGTTACGATATAGAGAGTGATCTGATTTTAGGAGCTTAGGATCTAAGAAGATATCTAACATCTGAATCCAGCTCTTGCAGAACATCTCAGCGGTAGCTGCATGTACAGGTTTCAAAGTGTTAACAGGAGAAACACCATTCCCGTTTTATAGACACTTGTTAGTGACTGAGACGGCTAAAATAGTTTTATAACCAGAAGAAGATGCCTTCAACAAAGGGCAATGAAAACCACTTGGCATTAAATATGTAAGAATTTTTCTTTAGTGGCAAAGTCAGTTTGCGACATTTTGCCATCAGTCCTGTGTGCAGACATGCATATACACATGCACCTGTGTCTCTCGAGTTGTGTTTTTTTGTTTTATGATCTTTCCCAAACACGATGTAAATATAAGCAAAAAATATATGCATTGGTTTCAGCCTGAATGTCTTTGTTCCTTGGATTGTATACATACATACATAGATATTATTCAGCAGAGTCTTTTTTGACTCACGCATACCTTTGCACACTCGCGAGTGCACACTGTAATGCTGTGACCTCCCTTGCCTGTCGATCTGTAGCTATGTAAATGTTTCTCTAGGTAAATAAATTTTACCACATTTTACTTTAAAATGTAATTTTTTTCAAATTCACTTTTACTGCTAAATGTAGTACATAATGGCCTGTCCGTAAATGAACACCAGGAAAGTGTTGAGCTGAAAATATTTTTCATAATACTCATCTTTAGCCTTTAGCTACAACAAACTACGTGCATGTCTTTGTTTTGAATATCAATTGAGATGCAATTCAAAATAAGCCTTTTTTTTTTTTTTTTTCAGGTGTAGAAGAAGCAAATCCCGGCTGATCAGTAGTTGGGTGTAGAGGAGTCTGCAGAGAAGCAGTGATCAGGTGGGTTGTGACTGGGGCACAGCAACAATGGTCTTAGCTGAAACTATGAGCCATAAGGACGGGACGTGAACATCTCTGCTGTGAAGAGAGACTGAGAGACCTGGGGCTGTTCAGCCTGGAAAGGAGACGGCTGAGAGGGGATTTATGAACGTAGAGAAATGTCTGAGGGGTGGGGGTCAAGGGGAAGGGGACAATCTCTTCTCAGTGGTGCCCAGCATTAGGACAAGGAATAATGGGTTTAAGCTAGAACATGGGAAGTTCCAGCTCAACATGAGGAGAAAGTTCATGGCTGTGCGGGTGCTGGAGCCCTGGCCCAGGCTGCCCAGAGAGGGTGTGGAGTCTCCTGCTCTGGAGACTTTCCAACCCGCCTGGACGCGTTCCTGTGGGGCTGCCCTGGGTGACCCTGCTCTGGCAGGGGGTTGGACCGGGGGATCTCCAGAGGTCCCTTCCAACCCCAACATCCTGTGATTCTAGGAACAGCAGCTTTCCAGATCTAAAAGCAGGATCTGCAGCTTTGCCCTGTGCACCAGCAGTGGTGCTGAGAGCTGGACCATGCAGCGCTTCTCTGCTGACCCCACGGCTGCCCCACAGGTGACACAAAACTCATTCTGAAGTGAGGAAGTTCTCTGCTTGGGAAGGGTTTCACGTTGGTCGTTGTGGGGTGCCGGGGATGCTCAGGCTGTTTCCTTGACATCGCAGGCTGCAAATTCCAGCGGAAGGAACTGAGTAGCTCAGCAGATGGTTAAATACCTTGTTGAACCAGAGCCATATCCAGTCCCTAAATGTAGGGTTTACTCAGGGATGATTACGACAAGCAGAAGGCTGTGGACTTCTGAGAAGCAAGGTGTCCCCGAGGCGTGTCTAAGTGGGGATGGGGACATGTGGCTGTTGTGGATCGGGGCGCTGAGGGCTGGGGCTGAGGGATGTGGCTGCCCCCGGTGCTGCAGGGAGGCACCCCGACACGGGGAGGAGACCCCCCCACGGGGGACTTCAGCATGGAAAGGGTGGATGGCCCATCTGTGCTGCTTTGGCACCAGCAAGTAGCAGCACAGGAGTATCCTGAGAGGCATCACACCATGAAATGTGCTGCTGCAAATTCGTGGTATAACAAAATCTGCTCCACAGTCATCTTTAAATGTTTATTCCTGAGGCTACGTGCCCTCTAACAAAGGCAGCTTTTCACTCAGACCCTGACAAACCCCTGTCCTAAACCACTCTGCTCATAGATTTTGTAGTACTGATGGGATGCAGTGTGAAGCTACTGGCTACCTGTGGTGAATATGCAATATACAGGGCTTTCCGTATTGCAAACCTGCATGTAGACTAGAAGTAAAAGGATTAAAATCATTTTTAGACAATGTGACCTCTGTTTCAAAAGTCACAGGCAAAAGATCTGCCCAGAAGCTAGACAGAATGTCTTGCAGATGACAAGGAATAATTTCTATAAGAAAAAAATTTCCATCTTTGAGCAAAGAGCTTAATGAAAAATATAATCAAAAAGCAGAAACCCAGCATCAGTTGTGGGAAAAAACTCAAAAAGACAAAAGAAAACCTTTTTTTTCTTTTATAGTGGCCCAAAATTTTTAGGCATTTTTTTTGTGGCCAACTCTGAGACTATTTCTTTGTCCTATTGCACTTACTGTCCAATAACTGCACATATGCAAGAAATGAATAAGTGGTAAGACTGGGAGTGATGACCATAACTGTGAAAATTGGCCTTGATTGACTGTGAATGGCTTTTCAGGTGCATATTTATTTGGAAAAGGAACTAATATGAGAAGGATGTCTTCTTATTTGATGGCTCTGAACCCACTCCCTCTCCTCACCTGCTTTATGCTGGAGGCACAGTGGATATGCTGGAAGAAGGCTCATGCCATACTTTACCTCTAAGCCTCCACTGCTGGAAACAGGATATTAAATGCTTGGCAATAAAGCAGGTTCTGCTCGTTGTTCAGTAACCTTGTAGCCTTCAGCTCTGCTCAAAAATCTTACAGGAGCCGAGTACCCAGGCAGGGATCAATGATTTGTGTCAGAGAGGAAGGAGGATATTAAAGATACACCAGAGGAAACAAAAAAAACAGCTAACCTTGGAGCAGCCAAGTGGGTAGAGACTCATCAGTTCAACTTCTAACCCCCATTACTTGTTCCTTCCCATTGCTGACTTCAATTTTCTTTACGTGACTCTTGCCAGTCCCTCCTCTGGCACTGCAGGCTGGCTTTTTAGCTTGATTAGTAGCTTTCAAGCACAGCCTCTACTGGGCGGGGAGTTGAGGCTGGGGAGTGCGATGAGGAGGCTGGGGACACAGCGCTGCTTTTCCATCTGGGCTCCAGCAAGTCCTTGTGGAGAGAACTTATCAATCGGGGGGAAAAAAAGGCTTCTTGGCACTGCTAGAGCTGAGAAGAGCCTATGTTTCTTCCCACCTTTGTTTCTAGCCCACCCTCTTACTCATGAGCAGACACCTCTCTGTAATGCCCAGGAGGAGCTTTGCTGCTGACCCTGGTGGGAGAGAAGGTGCCAGCGGGCGAGGGGCAGGGAGCGAGGCCACGCGAGCGCTGAGCTGCTGCTCCACGGTGGCTGCTGGTGATGGTGTCTGCAGGTCTCTCGGGTGGTGCTGGAGGTGCTGGGTGGTGAGAACAGCACTGGGAGGGGGTAAGCAACCCACACCCTGCTTTGTGCATTCCGTTCCAGCTCAGCTGTCAGTAATCAACCGCCTCTAATGGTCCTCCTCTGCCTCTCCCAGTCCCTCCTCAGCTACTGAAAAATGTCCAGACTTTTGTTAAATTTGCAGTACCCGGAGCGCCGTCCCTGCAGAATGAGCTGTGTCCATTGGCCGCTGCTTTTCATGGAAAGGTCAGACCTGTGGTGCAGATGTGGCTGACGGCCAGGTCGCTCTCGTTCTGCATTTGCAGGTGCAGAGCTGTCTGCAGGGCTTACTGAGCTACCCAAACGTGCTCGCACAGGGGCTGGCCTTTAAAAAAGCCAGGTGAGGTGAGGACTTGGATGCCTGGTGGGTCTGGCAGGTGTATTTGGCAGCTGAGGAAGCCCAGGGTGTAAGAAATCAAAGTGCCTTTCGTGTTGCCACTGGAG
>NW_009707706.1:28994-37228 GCF_000703405.1 Apaloderma vittatum | reverse complement strand
GGCAGGCAGCCAAGCCCTGGGGCCGCCGCAGCTGCTCGGGGCAGTGGGGTTCAGCCTGTGGGTGCTGTGAGGGATGGCCCCAGTTGCTGCACTGCAAGCAAACCAAGTGTGCCTTTATTTTGCTTTGTCTCGGAAGCGTGCACTGAATTGGTAAGCCTAAGAAGGTTCCTGGTCAAGGAAGAAGTACCAGATTTTTTTGTGAATGCACTAGATCATGAAGAGGTTGATCTAGAAGATACCACATTACTTATTGCCTCGCCTACAGAGACAGAGGAGCCCACACTGAGAGACTGCAGTTCCAAACTGAAAGACGGAAAAGGTCCAGGACCACATATTGGTCTCAGAACTCACAGGGGACAGCTGTGACAACAGAGCTGTGAGGACTTGGGCACCACCCTGGTGCAGGAGCCTGAAGGACCACATCTAGTCCCCGTCACTGCAGTGTAAATCTAGAACAGCCTGTTAAATCTGACCTGTTCTGCTGTGGTGAAGAGCGAACAGGAGCACATCAGGCCTCCGTGTGCAGTCGCCCTGCTGAACCCCTTGGGTTACGCTTTCGCTTGTGCTTCAAATACAGAGCTCCCCCCTCCCCAGCTGAGGGGCCACGAGAGGCCCCCTGCGTGACGGCAGCTTATTCTGCTGTTTGACACAGAGAGTGTCTTTCACCTTGCTTCTCCAACTACTCATGTATCACCGTAAAATCAATCTGGAATGCTAGATTCATTCCAATTAAATACCAAGCTTCCAGATTAGTTCAAGTGTAATATAAGAATCGTTAACTAATTCCGAGCATTCACGTTCTCCTGGCCCTAGCAGGCGGCTGCGAGAGAGGCTTAGTGCTGCTCTCTTATTAAGTGCCACAGTTTTCAGCCCCATATCGCATTATTACCATTGTTGTCCTTTAGGATTTGACGTTAATGACGACTGAAAGAGCTTAATGAGCATGTGCCTTGAATAAGCTCTTTATACACCTTATAAAATAATTACTCACATTTTATTGAAAACTCCACAGGGCCGAGCTCACGGAAGCAGTCAGGGGTGCCAATTTAATACGCCACGGTACACTGCGTTACTCAAATAAGGCCTGATCCTACGGAAGTTCACCTTCATTCCCACAAAGGACAGCAGGATCCCCCCCGCGGCTGCCGCGCGCGGGGCTGCGGGATGCCTGCTGTTCTCCATCCTGAGACACTGAGGAAAGGCAATTGAATTTAAGGATCACAGAACACCCTCTTATACTGGCAATGGTGTTGTATGGCAAGAGAAATAGGATTTAGGTTCTAAAAACACGATGATCTCCAATGAAAAGTCAATAGTGTGTTAAACATTCTTTAAATAAGCTTCTTTTTCCTGTCCTGCTCCCATCCAGCACAGATCAAAATTGTTGACCTGTTAAAGAAAGGAAGATATTCCTCGTGGTGTCTTCCTGGATGCAGTGTGGTCTCTGCCTTTAACAAGGCACGGTGGCAGCAGCGCTTGTAAGGGCTGTAGAAAGTTCTTAAATAAGAATGACACACATGGGTCCTGCTGAGTCTGTGACAGAGTAGGTTTCTCGTTCTGTAAGCATTTTGCCTTCATTAGAGGGAAACGGCTACATGATTTGCAGGAGATGAATGGCTTATAACGCATTTGATTGGAAAATTAAACTTTGGAAATTTATTTTTCATCTTTCAGTAAAAAGCATCCACATCTATCAATAAGGAAATATCCTCTGAGACTGAACAAAATAAAAGAGAGCAGGCCAAATGAAATAATCCCATGACATGCATTGACTACTACATCATTTTCTTGATGAAATTAAAACACTTGTGAAAACTTTTTCAACTCATGATGGTTTTTAATTATTAGTTATATTGCAACAATGCTTAAGGATCTTATAAAAAAAAATGTGCCCTTTTTTTTTACTTATGAGCCTATGAGAACTTTCAAAATCTTTACTAAACGTGTGCAAGACCCCTCAAGGACGGATGTGTCAGCGCAGCTCCTGGCTGGGACTGCAGCCACTGCCGAGATGTGAGCTGAAGCAGACTGAAGCCTTCAGCATCCTGAGCCCAAACTCCTTTTTTGGGCAGAATTTTGAATTTTGTGTTAATGCAAAGTCAATACAGAAGAATCATGGGACGCTAAGGGAAGGTCAAAGTCTGGCCTATTTTTTTCTCTGAATCATGATTTCCAAGTCCTTACGCTAGAGTCAAGTGTCATGTTTTCCGCTTTATCCTTTGCAACTGTGGAGGTTAAAAGTGTGTTTTAAAATGTCACATGCATGAATAATTATCAATTTCCTACTATTCCTACATTTCCAGGGTCCTAGCTGTAGCCGCTCATTCCTACCCAGCCAGCCACAGCTCCTGAGGAAAAACCTCCCAGAATGCATCAGCATCAAGGAGAACAGAAAGGTTTTCAGCCCGTAGAGCACGCACTTTAGGAGATTTCACCCATCTCTCTTCTACAGTGTGGTACGGGACCCTCCCAATTCAGCCACGGTGCTAAGCTGTCAGGAGGACCGCACCCCGATGGACAGAACTGCCCAGTGCAGACCACTGCTTAGTTACGTGTCCTGCTCAGCTAAACCTCCTCGTTGGGACTAGAAGGTAAGATAAACCACCTCAGCAGAGAAAGTGCCAAGAACAAGGTGAACAAGGGTTTTAAACCAAGAAAAAATGGATGTAAGCTACAACATGGGAAGCTCCACCTCAACATGAGGCGAAACTTCATTACTCTGACGGAGCCCTGGCCCAGGCTGCCCAGGGAGGGTGTGGAGTCTCCTGCTCTGGAGACTTTCCAACCCGCCTGGACGCGTTCCTGTGGGACCTGCCCTGGGTGACCCTGCTCTGGCAGCGGGTGGCACTGGCTGAGCTCCAGAGGTCCCTTCCAACCCCAACATCCTGAGATTCTAAGAAAAATAAAAGCAAAGTGAGCAAAGTGAGGCACAAGCACTGCCCATGTTTCACCCCTACAGTTCACAACAGGGAGCCACACCAAAGCAAGAGAGGATCCTGAGGCTGTCACCTTTCTGCTCAGTGTCTGCACTCAGGGACACGTGCCATGGGCCGTCACACGTTGACCACCAAGGTCAAGCTTTGCATGTGCTCACACCCTGCAGCCAAGCTCTCCCAATGCTGTCCCCGTGTGTGTTCAGGGCCAGCGGTTGCACTCAGGTGCCCGTCTGCAGGTTATGATCAGGAGCGCTACGAAATCGTTTCCTGAGGCAGGTGTGAGGGAAATGGGCAGCATTACCCAGTGTAACACAATCATCATCACATTTTGATTCCCCTGCCCATCACCTCCCACATTTATCATCAGAGACCTCCTGATGAAACAGCTGCTTAGATTTAATTAACCAGCACCATTATATAAACAAGTTCTTTTGTTTTGTGCGATGAACAGGGTATTCATCTTCAAAAGCTTTTCTGCCAGAGCTGGCCCTGCTGCCCCTTGACTTGTCTTTACTCCAATTACCACTCCAGTTTAGCTGATTAATTTGTAGCCACTGGCAAACATGCGCTGTTGGCAGGACATCATTCCGTTTCAGTGACAAGCACTATAAAAAGATCATTATTTTCATTAGCATAAATAACTGCATGTTGATAGAACTCTGGTTTCTGAAAATAGGTTAAAGTCTTAACTGTCTTTATTCATTACCCAGATACAATTGGAAGCAAAATTATCACATAAGAGAACAATAAGTTATGGGTGTAATGACTGCACTCAGTCCAGTAACACTCTGGAATGATTTTTTTTCATAAAATGAGACATTTTAATGTAAACGTCCATACAGATGCACACTAGGGTTTTAGAAACCATACACATTTGATGCCATGTAAGTGGCAAAAAAAATCATGGGGCAAATTAAGGTATTTTTTACTGCATAGCTTCTGTTTTCATAGGGCATATGGACATTATTTTTCCAGTCACTAGCCTGGGTGGGATGCTTTGAAAGCTTCTCTGGCTGCAGCCTTCTAGTCAATCATGTTCCAAACAAGATTTCTTCCCTTACAGGGTTTTAAAGAGTTAATATTGCATAACATGATCCTTTGAGATGAAGGGCTTAGTTTTCTCTTTCCTTCTCTTTCCTCTGTCGTGCTGATTGCGCTTTCTTGGTGGCAGTTTTATACTAGCTTGGAAATGCAACACCTGAGTCACACTGGTTATAGCACTATCCGTGCTTGTAGAGCAAGTGTGCCCAGTGGGACCTCCTTTGTGATGATACCTCGCACATGCCAAGACAACAATCATCATAAAAGAAACCAGCGATAATAAAAAAACCCGACGGTGCTTGAAAGGTAGATGTTTCAAGAGCTTGAGACCCCTATTTGTAGCTTAGCAGCTCTGTAGATGAAAAAGTATATTAATACACAGGATGTGACCATCTAGATAGATTTAACCTACTTCCCTAAACAGAAAGTTTGAAATGAGATTTCTGCTTTCAGCTCTTATAGAGTGTTTGGTTTTATTTCACTCAGAAAACTTTACAAAGTTTATGAGTGTGTGTATATATATATATATACACATATATACACATGGGGTACTGCACGATGGAAAAACCAAGAAAAGCTGTCTTTACTTTGTTTCGATCAAGAAGTCTTGCCACTGCTTTGAAATATTGCCCAGAACATTTTTGTGCCCAGCTTGTATCTCTGTATATGTCAGATGACTTTGAAAATTAACTGGTTTATATAACAAGGAAGAGCCAAGGGAAAGCAAATGATTGCCTGAGTATTGAATATTGTCCAGGAAAAAAAAAAGTAGAGGAGTGATGGGTGAAAACAAGATTTGGACTCCAACAAACCTGTGCCATCCACTGGATCCCCCAGCTACCGGCCGGTAGTTCCTCGCAGCTGACCCACCCTGGGGTGGGTGGGAGCACTGAAGAACCTGTCATGTTGGCAGAGAATAACCTAATGGAAAATGCCTTGTAAAATGCTGTGTAATATTTGCTGAAATTTCACACCCAGCGTGCACTGAGGGGGCAGTGGTTGAGGTCCTGCCTGTCATCTTCTCCTGTGAATAGCAGCGAGAATCCCCATCTCCATCGGATCAGGGGTAGGTGAGACACGGTCGTCACGGCGTCGACACCCTGCTGTGGCAGTGGGCAGGCTACTAAAGGGGCATCAGAAGAGTCTCTGCAGACACGAGCAGGGGAAGCCTCTGCTGCATTCAGTGAAGCATGAACAAGCCTGGGAACTGCCTTTCAGCAAGAGTGGTTTAGAAAGCCACGGTGTTCACTGCCGACAGCAGGAGCCAGAACTGTAGCAAACTGTGGTTACCTGTTTGGTGAGGGAAGAAGAGTTAAGGATTGTTTGCAGTAGACAACTCTCCACAGAGCAGAGCAAACAGGCTTGTTTATTTGTTTGTTTAAGTTATGGCTAAACATCCTGAGAGAGTCACTGTAAATAAATAACATCTTGGACCTAACTTCCTGGGGTGTTGCTGAATTGTACAAACAGGACAGAAGGCACTAAGAAGTCAACAAAAGTCAGGCGTTAAGGTAGAATAGGAACTGGACTCTTTCATATGCAGCCAAAACTGGGTGGTTAAGATGAAGTGCAACCGCTGGCAAATTGTGGCATTTTAGAAAATGCTTTTGTATTTCTGAAAAGTAGGTGAAAGGAATGATTGTTGACTTGCTATAGCAAAGCTGTATGGACACAGGAGAGGAGCTTTGTGCAGAGCAAGGACTGCAGGTTAAAGCGAGCAGGGTGCTTGCCCGGCAGCTCAGCACTAATTGTGCTCTACCATCATTTAGGGAAGTGCTGCTTTCACAGTGGCAGCAAGCTTGAAAAAAACAGCTTGCCTGAACTTAATGAAATAAAAAAGACTCTTTATTTTAGACCAGTAGGCATGTTTTGGTAAACATGAACATTCATTGACTTATCAGCCATAAATGGTTTTATAGTACCAATTGGCAGAAGTAAATGAAAAGCGATCAGGATAGTTTTCCATAAAAGATATAAAACATCTTGCAGCCTAAGTGAATTCAGTGCCAGAGGCTGTGATGGCTTGATCATCTCACTGACTTCCCAGCGTGTTTGCAAAAGCACCTGCCTCAACCAGCAGCTGCTTTGGGTTCTGTAGTTCTATGGCAAATTACAGGTGAGATTTGGCACTAGATGCCCAGACACCAGGCAAAAATACACGATTCTCTTGCCCATGCTTGAGATGGATTTTTTTTTCCTTTGAATGACTATTTCTGTTACAGCAGCATTGTCAGCAGCAATT
This sequence comes from Apaloderma vittatum, assembly GCF_000703405.1. NCBI lineage: Eukaryota > Metazoa > Chordata > Aves > Trogoniformes > Trogonidae > Apaloderma > Apaloderma vittatum. The sequence goes on along the minus strand of NW_009707706.1, from coordinate 31,009 downwards.
GTCCCAGAAAGCATAATAAAAGTGGGGTTTTTTTCCCCTCGCAAGAGCCCACACTGAGGACTCATTTTGATGTCCTATTCCTCTGCTGGGCAGAAAATGCCTGTGTTTGCATTTTCTTCAGCTGTTGCTACCCTGGCTGCCAACACGGCTAAACTCATGATGGATCAGACTCGCTGCTGCAAGATGCCTTGCTTGGAGCGAACGAGTCAAAATGCTTTAAGAGGCATCCACGCTGTTCTCTAAGTATCATTCTATTGGCTGCCCTCCAGTAGCCTTATCTGGCTAATATAGTATTGCAGAAACACAATTGTAGAGATTAAAAAAGCAATGTCTGTGGACATGGTATTCTAAAAACACCAACCAGGGAGAACACATTTTTAATGCAATGCAGGTGACCTGGAATAGTTTTCGTTCCTGTGCCCATTTCCCTATATGTAATACAGCAGATTTAAACACTTTTTAGTCCTTTGAGCATGGATTTCTGGGCTGAAGGATCACAATGAAGTTTTATAGCCCTTTCTTATGAAGTGTGGCATTTCTGACATTATTTGATGTGCAAGAGCAACTGCATTAGTCAAAGGCTACGCTTGAATAGTTATCACTTTAAGCCCATGCCCTGGGAGTATTGTATTCAGTTTCCTCATTATTTCCAGCCCTGCAGGTTATACCAAGAGTTGCTATTAGTACATTACAATCATAAAATGAAGGTAGTCACTTTGTATAAGGGTCAAGTTTACTCCTAGAAGTAGGCAAACTTCATTTTGCAGCTTGGATGGACTGGCAGTGCCCTGGTCCAAGCTTTCCTGCCGCCCAGCTGTTCTGTGCGCAGCCTTGCTCTGCCTCCTCGGGTCTAAGATTCCCTTGGCCAACACTAAAACATATTGCAACACCTAACTCTGCAGCATCCCTGTGATGCACCCATGGCCCTTTTTTACACGAGCTCTCGCACCATTTACAACATGTGGCATCTGAGGCATCTTGGGTCCGAATGATTGCAAGAGAGAAGCATTTTGGGTGTATTTAGCCCTTAATGCTGACGAACGGCAGCTTTCATGTGAGGAGCATCTCGTGTTTGGTGAAGTCAGTGTGCTTCCCAAGTAGTCTTGACCTTCACAGCATCTCCGTGGCTATTACTTGAGCCCGGCCCCGTGCTTCACTCCTGCCCGCTGATGGCCGAGAGGCAGCGATACGGGTATTGGTACCTGGACGAATCACGGCAATTGAGGTCACCAAATCTGGAGGAAGATCTTCAGAAAAGTGCAGTAACTGTGACATCCAGGCCCGCTTCTTAACCTGAGGCTGCTATTCCGTCTAGATCTCGTGACCTGGGTTGCAGGTGGAGCGACGCGGAGCTGCAGGCGAGGCAGCACATGCTGCCTCTGCGGCTTGTCTGGCTCTTGGTAGGAGAGCACTGGTGCAGGAGCTGGTGATTGCACGTAAGGGAGGGAAAGTGCTCCTAATCTGGCTGATGTAAGGGTGTAACTTCCCACAGCCTGGCAAAACATGGCTGTTTGACCTAACAACACACCCCCGAGGGCAAGAGGGTGGGTAGGTTGCTTGGGCCCATGCGAGTGCACATCCACTGCTGAAAAAGTCCGAATAGATTTTAGGCACAGAAGAAACGGCTGAAATCAAAAGAACATCTTCCAGAAGAAAAATTTCCTTGACCCCAATTCTCTGTGTGTTACAACAAGCAAGATAGAGATCCAAGGGACATACAAAATTAAATAGCAAAGAACAAGGAGCACCGGCCCCATTTGAGCCACACGCTTACGTGGCAGCGCTTGGCCGTTGCGCTGCAGCATCACGCGCGCCCTGCTTCCACGCCCTGCCTCGCATTCGTTCCTCGCTCCGTGCTAAAGCAGAGGTGCTTCACGTCTGATCAACATTGATCCGTGAAACTTAATGATAAGATGGTGGGATAAAATCTTAATGCATCTCACTGGCGGTGCTTCACCTCAGGGGCGCGGGGAAGAGCCTTGCTTGGCTGGTTGTCGTCTGCATTGAACAGAGCT
>NW_009707706.1:28407-28955 GCF_000703405.1 Apaloderma vittatum | reverse complement strand
ACCCTGATTGCAGTCCTCACCTAAAAGAGTAACCTCACAACTGCACCCCATATAATTTTGGTTTTGATTTTAAATGGTAACAGAGTTTCAGCAATAAGAAAGAAAGATTTTAATAAAAATATTTTCTTGGATGCTTTCTGAGAAAAGACCAATCTTAAAGAAATCTTTTTTTTTGGACACTGCCTTCCTCCAAAAAAGTTTACAGTATTTTTTTTTTAAAAAAGAAATCCAAATTCCAAAGTATTTACCTGCACCATGTTCTTCTGAAAAAAAAGTTGAAAAAAAAAAAAAAAGATGTGGTGTTAACCACACCACTTAAAGTATTTAAATGCTGTAGTGTTCGGCAGGGCATAAGAACATAAATGAAACATCACGCCTACGTCTTTAAAATTACACACATATTTATTTATGGATGTCTTTCTAAAATGTATATCCAGGCTACAAATACGTGTAGTGCACAAAGAGACTCAGCAGAGCTACCTGAGGGGTTTTCCTCGTTACATTTCGGAGTTTGGTAAAACTTCTTATTCGAAGCACAGTCAAAGCGA
>NW_009707706.1:23923-28376 GCF_000703405.1 Apaloderma vittatum | reverse complement strand
TGGGGAAAGACTACTAATTTTAATCACCTTCTAACCTGCTGTTGCAACAGCCAGCTGGGCCACAGGTTATTTACCACCGTGGCTTATCTTCTGCCAGCGCGCTTGTCACTCCCTGTAAGGCAGATGGTTTATGCCGGGGGTATTTATACCTTCCAGGAGCCAGGTTTGAACCCCGCTATCGCAGGTGCGGCTGCAACCTTGATGTGAAGTCCAGTCCTTTCATTACAGGTTTCAGGAAAGCTGCTCTCCAAAGGCCACCAACACCCAAACTAGAGGATGTCTTAGGATTGGTGCTAACGGCCCCAGGAGCGAGGAACGAACGGAGCATTCACACTTTAAATATGACTCCAGTTGAACTAATTGACTCATGGCGCTAGAAGAGCTAAACCAGCGTGAGGCTCTGCCCCTGCTAACGCGTGCGTAGGAGAGGAGAAGCGCAGAACAGCAACGCTGCGTAACGACCCAGGAGCGGTAGAATGATGTATGAGCACTCTTCTCGCTTTCGCAAGGCAGCAGCAGAACACTAACTTGTTTCCATGGCAACCCTGAGAAAGAATTACAGCTTTAAAATTGACTGAATGGTAGCCCCATGAAAAAGTAAAGGGCAGACCATATCTTTCTAAAATATAATTTAGTACTAAGTCACCTGAACAGTATTAGCTAAAAGGATTTCAGCACTAGACTTGGGAAGTGACCCATTTGGGATATGGAGTGTTAGGTTTTTCTAATGGTGTGCTTTAGATCTGAAGAGCCAAGTGGACACACCATCGCGTACAGAATAAAAGAAGAGGGAAAAAAACCCCCCACCCTTCTGCCTGAAATCTCTTATCAGAAACACAGAAATTGTTGAGGGGAAGGGGAGGGGAATAGCCCGATAGATAACTGGCACTTTTGTATAGAAACGGTAACATGCACGTTGAGTGCCCAGTAGAAAAAACATATGGGGAAGGGAAGAGAAATGTGCTGAAAATTAAACAATCCTTGGGGTGAGTAAGGAGAAGCTTCTATATTTAGACTGGAAACACATCCAGCTAGACTAGAAGGCCAGCATCTGCCTCTAGCGTGGTGCATTATCCTGCCCTCAGAAGGCTACTCAAATCTAATCCTGAAGTCCCTGAACACTTCAGAAAGCTTTTTGGCTGGAAAAACTCACATTAACTTTGGCAAAAGTTGAGGAAAATGCTCAGGGTTTGGTCCTTTATGTGAAATCTGAAGGCTGAGGAGAAAGGAAGGGAGCAGTAATTTGTACATGCAAGACGACGGGTTTTTAACATGGCAATAGTTAAAAAAAGTCAAGTTTATTATGGGAGACAAATCTGGGAAAGCAGAAATCTGTATTTATTGCCAGAGAGTTTCCTCTGCAGGTATGTAATTTTTTGTTCTTTGCAAAGCCCCACGTAGATTAGTTACTGGGCACTAACCCGGTGTTTGGAAAGTGTGGTCACATCAATTTAGAGAGGCAGATCCGTAGCTGTTTTAAACTGACAACTGTACGGTTCAGAACTCGGTCAGGCAAATTTCATTGCGTATTACAGAAATCAGTATTTACCAAGAAATACGGCCAATACACCATGGGGAACTGTGTAATACCATGAAAATAGACTTTCACTCAGGCATAGGGCCTGTTCAGCTCAGTCAGACATGACCATGTGAGCGGCGATGAAATCCTGGTGCCCCTGCTCTCTTTCTGTGGTTTACAAAAAGTAGCTCTCTGTAAAACCGCATTGAAAAGTCTTGTTCAAAAAATAAGTACAAGCATTGACCTTGCTTTCTAGAAACAACCGCATGAAGGATTATTTCTGTGTTTGGGTAAACAAGGGCTTCAATCTACAGCTTTTTTTTTTTTTTCCTTTTTCAGCAGAAAATTGCACACATCCTTTTTTCACAAAACCATTGCTTTTGAGTCTTAGCAAAACAAGTGTCTCAAGAGCGATCGACACCGTTAATCCGTTAGGCTGGGATTTTCAAAAGAATCTCCAAAGGAAACCTCAGCAAAAGAAAAAAATTCACTTTCGGGCACCCCGGTCATCCCAATCCCAACGCTGGCACCCAGCAGCAGCAAAGCCGAAGGCTGCGGCTGGGTGACCTGTGTACTGCCTCCCCTTGCCCTCTGCTGGGAACACTCACTTAAAACATCACATTAAGGTACAGGTTGAAACAAATCACAAGTGTGCTTAATAACGTATAAAATAGCTTAGTAAAATTGTCATGAAAATTTAAAAGCTTGGGCAAAAAACCTACACCTCTGCCATTTATACTGATGACAATGATAATGAAAAAAATAATGATGTTTTAACTCACCCATCAAAAAAATTTATTCACCCTGAGAGAGCAGAACTGTGCAAAGCTGGTGGAAAGATATACTTACCTTGAATTTATAAACTGGTCCTCAGATAAAGAAATACAGGATGAGGAGGTGCCTCATTTACATTCACTCACTCACCCTTAGCCACTCTTTTAGCCAAGTCGATGCAAAGTCTTTGAAGCCTTTAGCGCTTGTAGGAGAGAATCCCTAAACGAGAGCCTGGTTGCTCTGTCCCTACGCACACGTCCACGCACTGGAGGCGATGGTGCCGCCTTGCCCGCACCAGCTGTTGGAGGGGAGCAGCAGCATTGCTGGGCACCACCATGGCAGCCTTCAGGTCACCAGCACTGAAGGCTCGAAGTGTCAAAAGGTAAGGCTGGGATGGCCGCTAAACCCCAAACGATGCTCTCTGTGAATCCCCCAGCATCCTCCCAAGGGAGGATAACAGGGGAAGCAGGGAGAGAGGCTGTGAGCTTCAAAAAAGCTCAAACCAGTATAAAAGAAAAGAAAATAACACTTAGAATAACAATGAAGATGTTGAAATACTTTATACAAGCATGCAACTATATTCCAAGATACAAGAGAAGATGTTAATACGGAACCTGCACCTTCCGGGTAACAACTAGATCCCAAGCAGAAAGTCTCAGGCTGGAGAGGGCAGCAGCTGGGAGGAGCAGCCAGAAGGAAAGAAGTATCTGTGGTGGTATGGCCTGCCTTACCTAAGACCATCTAACAATCTTTCTGCTTAATAAAAGGGAACAATTTTTCCTTACTTCAGTGGCTACATGGCAGATGAGAAAACAGAAATTACATTGTGATTATTAAACTCAAAAGGCAACTCCAATGTACCTGCGTCTTGTTAGTTGATGTCCAGAGAAGTTCCCTACCCCGAACTAGAGCTTCGCCATCAATTAGGTCTAAAAACAAAACAGAAAGAAAGAAAATAGAGATTGTTTACTCTTGAAATAACATGCTGAAAGACCCTGAAAGTACAAAAGCAGCCGGGGAATCGAACAATAAGGGCACAGAGATCACACGATTTCACAAGGTAGATGTTTCTATTTAGGAATTGTTCCACATCACAGGACAGGGCCAAGCTGGTCAACTTGGCTGGACACGGCAGAGCTTAAAACTCTTAATGTCCTACTTAAGGCAGGACACAAAGAAGAAGTCATGGCTTCTTGAAGACGAGTCTGAAGAGGGCACCTCTCTTTTACAGGGCAAAGTACTTGTGCATTTACAATCAGAGCAGTCCCGTGGGCACCCGGCCTTAGTTTTACTGAAGACAGTGGTGCAACAAGAGAAAAAGGAGAGAGGTCACCCTGAGCTGAGGACAGCAGTGCTTTGTGGACAGTCACAGATCAGGAAAGTGGGAGTATGAGTAAGGACTTTTGGGAAGGTCGCTGTGCTACAAGACATATTCCTCCAAGTGTCTATGCCTGCTCCTCCCTAGCTATAGATAAAATTAAGTTCTTCCATGATCATGTCTGGCATTAGCCCCCTGACTGCCACAGGGTATCACGAGGTATGTGTCAGTGCAAACAGATCCACGCATTTAGCATTTAGCCACATCAGGTCTAAATTCCAACACTTTACTCCCATGGAAAAGGGTATCACGGAGTTACACAATCAGCTGTTGCAAAGAGTGACAATCCCACCAGCAAATAGCTCCTTGCAGCACCCAGCAGCAGACCTTGAAAATGGCTATGATTAAATCCCACATGCTTCCAAATTCATTTAGAATAGATTCAAAGACAGAAGAACTGATCACAGGGCAGTTAACTGGGTCTGCCCTCTTAGCCCCACGCCCCACCAGCCCAGCTAAGCGGCTGTCCCAGCAAAGGGAGAGGGGAAGCCAAGGAGACAAGCAAAGTGCTCTGACAAGAATTTAAATTAAATAAAATAGACAAATTCTCCACTCCACTGACTTTGCTGGGGTTAGGTCTGCGGAGAGCTTGAATCAAATGCCACAATAACTACAAATACCAGAACAAGTCCAATTCACGTGGCGTCTCCTCATTGCCCATCGCTCTGAACGCTCCTGCTCTCAGCTCCCGGAGAAGCCACAAGCTGGTGCTCAGCTCTCTGTGCCACAGAGCAACTCACAAAACATGTTTGCTGTTACCTCTGCCCGCCATTCTGTCAACA
>NW_009707706.1:23198-23892 GCF_000703405.1 Apaloderma vittatum | reverse complement strand
GCGGGGGCTCCGCTCCCCCTGCCGGAAAGGAAGATTGAGCAGGACGAACACGATGTGTGAGGCACCTTCTGCTCCCATGCTTGGTACCTCCCGGCTGCTCGCACCAGGCGAGCTGGGGCTGTCCCACTCACCCGGCGCAGAGCTGGGAAAGAGGTCCCTAATTACAAACAATTACCCAAATAAGTGCTGGAGTGTGACAGAGGCGGTAGCAGCGAGGCACACACAGCGGGAAAGCAGCAGGCATTTGGGGCTTTTACTGTGACCGAGATAAGTGCGAATGGCCCCGCCGCAGCTGCTGGGAGGGAGCTCTGAGCAGCCCTCGAGGGGCCGCGGTGCTTTATGTGCTCTGCGCTCCTGGAGAAGGCTCCTCGTAACGACTTGCCCAAGTGGAGCCCTTAAAACAGATTACAGATGACAAAGCAAGAATCCAAGGTAAATTTTCAGAGTTGATGAGTAAAAAAGAGCTCACATCTTTATATGCCGGCTGAGCACATTTAGGAGCGAGTCACTGGGGTGCAATAAGCAAGATTCCACATTATGTCACTTTTAAGAGTAAAACTTCATAATCCTTGGCAACTTCGGCATCCTAAAGAGCAAGGTTTGAGAAGTCACCATGCACCGAGACACGTTGTGTATCAAGGAGACCATTATCGCTCAGCTAACTCGTCCCTCGGGGGACGTCGGGTGAGACCGG
>NW_009707706.1:19517-23066 GCF_000703405.1 Apaloderma vittatum | reverse complement strand
AATCAATTTAATATTCCAGAACTCTTAATTTTTAGACAGCAGCTCATCCCGCACTAATTAGTGTAAATGGGAGGGTGGGTAGGGGCGGGGAGGGGGGGGGAAGCAGAGTTTAAACAGATGTACTTTACAGGATATAATGATTCATTCTGAGGCACAATCATCTTTTCAAATACTTATTACCAGCTACTATTCAAGGACTGTCTGTTTTCAGGGTTGTACTCATCACAGGTCAGATCCAAAAACTATTGAGGGCATTGCAAAGACTTAAATGCCTTTGATATGGGACATAGCTGACACATTAAGAAATAAATCTAATTAAATTCCCTATTATGTGGATTCGTATATGTGACTACAGGTCTATGAAATGTTCTGGGAGGCGGATGTGATATCGGTTCAAACCCAGCTGTCTTCTGTGATTGATGATCAAGCATTAGTTAAGTTTCTGCTTAAAATGAAGCAAGATTTCCAAAAAACAATCCGTGATTTTGGCTACCTTGTCCACCCTGAGAGCTGTTCCAGCAGCCAGTGTGGCAGAAGGTACTGAAGACCCATCTCTTGCACACAAGGACATGGTTATATTCAATATTGACTTTTCCGACACGAACTCACCTAAAATCCTCGGATTATTTTTTAAGAATTTAACTATACTGTAGCAATCTCTTAAATTCCTTACCTATGCTTCACATGAGGTTTTTGTAGACACTAGCAAAAGGCTCTGTAAGGCAAACCCCCCAGAATCTTCAGAATACAGCTGCTGTGTAAACATTTACTGATTTCAGAGCAGAAATCCAGATCTTCTTCAGTCATCATCTTGCTATTTCTGCCTTTTCAGCAGCCTGTATTGCATGCAATACTAAAAAACTCAAACCCTGATCAAGCCTGTTTTTACAAATTAGAGCACGGGTGATGTCGCACACTTTGGGTATCTCAAACACTTCTAGGGCGTCAAAAACCAGAAGCGATTCTATATAGAAGTGGCAGAAATTTTGTCTCTTTTGTTCCATTCATTATTAATGGGTATTCTTGGAGGGATCAGACTCTGAATCCACTTAGTCCAGCTTGCTGTCTCCAAAGACAGCAAGAGACGAACAGAAGAGAAAGTGAGAGCCAGAGGTCACGGGTGTAATGCCTCATCACATAACTCTCCTCATAATTTTCAATAAAAGGACAAAGACTAACGCCATCTCTAAGATAAGTTGCTGTCCCACGGCTGCAAAACATCACACCACAAAGTGAGCGACCTCCCAAAGTGGAAACTCCACATCCAGAGCCTGCATTGGTTTTTTTTGGGGGGGCAGCTGGGCCCAGAACAACCTTTGGCAAACGCAAGATAACGTGCACAAGCTGGTCTTTCTTCCAGTTTCATCTGCAGGGATAATTAATGAATCTGACAAGCACCAGACGCTCTCTTTTTGCATCGCCTTTGAATGATTTGCCACACAGAGGGTACATCACTGCCTGAACACCTCGCCTACCACCGCGGTGAATATTTATACGGATTTGTCACCATGAGCTAGCATGATTTCGCAGTAATCATTAATCTGCTATCTAGTGTTTAATTGCTCTTATCTGCTGCTGCAGAGAAAAGGAGCAGTTCATTAGGCAGAAGCAGTTCACTGGCAACATCTCTCCTCTAATTCTGGCCCGGAGCCGAGGGGCGTTGGACCCTCCTTCCCTCCCTCCTACGGCTGTAGGGTTCCATGGTCCTTGGATCACCTGTGCTGGAAATCTGCCTGACTCCAGGGGTGTCCGTGCGGTGTCCCCCATGCCGGGGGCTGCTGGCAGGGAGCAGGGGGAAGGCAAGTTTGACAGCGACCCTGCTCCTCCGCAGCGCTCCAGCCAAGTGCTCGGCGACCAGGCAGCACAACGTTTCAGCCAAGCCTTGCCTTTGCCCAAGCCCACCAGCCTTGTCCCATCCTCCCCTTTTCTCCCCATGTCCCCTGTCCCACAGCCCTCTCTGCGCAGGGCTGCCCGGCCCTGGACACCGCCTGGATGCTTCCCCGCAGCCTTGCGATGCATCACCCTGACACTCGTTTTCCCCGAGGGCTTGGCTTACGGCAAAAAAACCCCCCCAAAACATGAGGGGTAGTTAATGCGACTGGCTGCCAGCGCTCGTTCTTCATGCTAAGAATGTGAACTATGTGCCTGCCAAAACCAACAAATACCATATACACAGATACAACTTAGCCATCAGATAAGAAAAAACCCAGCAGCCTCCTGGTGAGAGATGTGAATACAGCTCTTCTGGAACAGAAGGAGCAGAAAACTTAATATCTACATAACTGAGTTTTCTCTGCCGTGCGCTCCAAATGACACCTTTTGCTCAGAGGCCCTTAGGCGCAAAGAATCAGGGTAGCTGGGATGTGTAAAATAATATGTTTAGTTTTGGGGTAATAATGTGTCTTTCAAATGAGAATGGCCTGTTGCTGCAAGCTTCAAAGAAGCCCAAATAGGTATTTTATGATGCAAAGGATAAATCTGTCAGTAAAGATACTCGTAAGTCAAGTAAATACAGCTGTTCTCTTACTTGAAGAGCTAGATATTACTATTTTGGGGAGAATTCTGTCCTCTCTTAGAAGAGAGTGAAGAAAAAGGGAAAAACCAGAAGAGTAAAAAGGTGGGCAGTTTTCTGCAGAGGCAAGCTGCAACCAGACACACATTGACTAGGGACGGGCTCTGGTGCCAGCACTTCAGCACCAGCGGGGCGAGGTGGGAGAGAAGGACATACAAGCTGCCACCCCCTGAAAAAACAGCCCGTTTGCTCCATCTGAGCATCAGCCTGTCTTTCAGATCCGCTCCTTTGCAAATTGCTACTTTCTCTGGTCTGTGGCAAACCAGGAAACACGGGCATGGTATGAGAGTCACGCATATGCATGTAACATGCAACAGAAAGAAAGAATGTTGGGGAAGAAAGGGACATTTTAACACTGGCTTAGCTGAGCAGCAGTCAGACAGTAGCCAGGAAGCATAGACTGGCCTAGGCTGGAAGGGACCTCAGAGATCATTTGAATCCAGCCTCCCTGTCGCCAGGGATGCCACCTCTCGACTAGATCAGGCAACACATGGGGACCGAACAGGAATCGAACCTGTGACCTTGGTGTTGTTAGGGCCACGCTCAACTGACTGAGCTAAGCGGAAGGCCATGCAGGCATAAATACAGACATGAACAGGTAGGGCTGCAGGAGTCCTTGACTTACCAAAGGCAGCAAGGAAAGAGAGATCCATATATCCCTCATTTTAAATGCTTTGAAGTTTAGATAATAAAAAAGCAAACCTGGTCTCTTCTGTAGATGTTGCTTCAGAATTCCAGGGCTCTTGCATTATTATGGGTTGGAAGTAAAAGACTTTCAAAACTCATCATGAAGGGACTGAACTCTGCTACTTCAAGTGGAGGGATGTACTACAAAAAGCTGCAGAAAAACCTTCCTGTTCAATACCAGACTGCAAGATCAGCTATAAAACCGCAGGATCAAAGGTCTGTCTAGCTCAGCAGCCTGCCCCTGGCACTGACCGACAAGCGCTGCTGAAGGCAGGGTGGCAGGGCAGGGC